>NC_045734.1:11554656-11558564 GCF_008692095.1 Etheostoma spectabile
CGCCGCTGTCGGCGCTCGGGCCCTAATTATATCCTTTCACATATCTAAAGATCAGCCACCAAATGTCCTGTTTATCCTACTTTGTTGACTCATTTGTTTTCCTTTCAGACTTGGGAGCAGTTTTCTTCTGACAGGCCCTGAACCGCTCCGATTGAAAGATTAGAACACAAAATAACACTTAAAGAAGGCAAGAGAGAAAAACCAAACAGCTCAAAGACAAGGAAGGAGTAGAGCATGAGTTAGGTGCTCGCCAAGAAGAGGACAAACTGGACTTTTCGAGGAAAGTTTCATCCAGTTTTCCTCTGCAAATATTTTGTGAGTGATCGATTGTTTGTTTAGTTAATGTAAATGTCTGAAAATAGTAGAAAATGACATTGGTAATTCCCTAACCCACAGTGACGTCTTCAAATTGGTGTTTTTGTCCGACCAGCAGTTCAGAAACCAAAGATTTTCATTTTAAAAAAAGATTTTTTTTTAGACTGAAATTGAAAACAAAGGCTAGCTTGTCGAACAGATGCAACAAACCCTAATATGACAAGTCCCGAGCGTTTTTATTTCTTCATGTGGCTGTTTTTTAATACCTTGATGTGCATCTTGGCCCTTTTCAGCAAACTCAGTGTGGTGTGTCTCGTGCTGTCTGGACCCAAAGGCACCAGCTTCTTCAACTGCTCCAAGTACAGCCGTAGTTTGGCACGTCTGCAAACACACAAGCACAGGGTGAGTCAGCAGACATCCACCAGCAGAAAAGTGAGCAGGCACCTACACAAACAGACTGACAGGAGCTTGTCCGCGCGTCCCTGAAGGGCAGAAACAAATACTGTTCCTCCTACTGCGACTGTCCTGTTCGTCTCTTGTGCTGCGAAATGTACTAAAGCCATATGACATAGTCGGGGTTGTAGATGCTCCGCTTTGGTTTCAGTTGGGCCTTTGGGATTGACCGTGGGACGTTTCATGTTCAAAGGGTTGAGGGGGTGCTGCATGGTCTCGTTGGTTACACACATGTTCAAAGCTCGCAGAGGCTCCAGCAAACCCCTTTCAAATCCCTGAGAGGAATCACATCCTCCCAGCATGAAAACGGAAATGTCACAGACTGATATAGTTACAAAACACTTTTTCATATCATATCATACGGCGTAAGTACGTCAACAATTACATCTTTCCTGAGAGCTGTTTTCACAGTACACCCACGTTGACACACATTCAAGGAGCCTTAGTTCCGAGACTTTTCTACTGTATTTATCGACCCCTGTAGGGTTTGGCCTGCCTGTGTGACTACATATGGTTGCTTTAGTATGGTGGTGTATTCACAAAAATACTTGACTGACTACTCGCTATAAAATTTTTTCCAATCCCTGTATTTGATTGATCCACCAATTGGAAACCCTGCTATACCCAAAAGCTGTATCAGAGTCTTTAAACCCACAGTCACTGGTTGCAAAAACTAAACCATTATTAACCAAAATGATGGCCATGAGAAGTTTCTCATCTTTTCTGGTCATTCTGTCGGTTGGACACAAACTGTGGGCCCAGAAACCCTTGCATCCCTGCCAAAGCCCTACAGGCCAACAACCCTTGATCCACAAGTAAACAGCTCCCTGGGTGCAGCATTTGGACGTTTAATTCAGTGAAAGAGTCAGCAAGGCAGAGTTAATCTCTGTGTGGACACTGACTGACTTTCTACAGATATTGTAAATTATTTTAAAGGACTGCTTTTATTCACAACATTTTTTATCAGCAGATTACCTCCCCTGTCTGTCCTTGGTTCATTCAAATTTGTTCATAAAGGCCTTTCAATCCTCCATTAGTCAAGCTAGTCCATGAACCGTTTCTTTGTTCTGAGCTAGCCTTCCCCCTTTTCTCTCGTTCCTTTGGCTAACTCTGTGTCTCAACGGTAAACAAACTCCAACAATGCAAGGTCTCCACTGGCCATCGCTGCATCCACAATGAACCTAATCAGAGAAATGAAGCCCTCTCCGGCAGACTGCAGAGCCGAGCATGCAGGAGGACACACTCTTTACACATGCACACACACGGTCTTTTCCCTGTTTGTTTTTTTCTGTTTTAGGAAGGGCGTCGCCTGTGTTTTTCCGCGTAAAGTAAGACCCTCTCACTTGCCCCGTCTGTTTCATTTAGAGGTCAGCCAGAGGCGGCCTGTGGTGGGCTACAAGAATCTCAGAGGCGAAAATGTTATAATCCAAAATCTTAAATGATAGTTGTATCTTTCATTTTTATGGATTTGATTGTAACTTTAAAAAGCACTGAATTGAAATATCGGAATAAAAAAAAGATTAGCAAATATGCCCTTTAAACCAACTCTACCTCTCTACAGGTGCATACAGGCGTTCACCCCAAAAAAGGGCGTGTGAAAGTGCTCTCGTTCTTTTATTTCCTCTTCTCCTAGGGGGCAATTTCCCCCATCCGCCTCACCCCTCCACCCCTCTGCTCCACCCTGCCAACACTAACACACCCTCATCCCAGTGGAAAACAAGTGTCTTCTGAAGACAGGGGCGGGGGCCCACCTCCAACCTGCCCCAGTCGAGCCACATGAAGCACTTGGACTGCGGCCAGGGGGAGCAGGCAGGAAGGAGCTGGGGGTCCGCAGCGGGGAGGGGTCTTTTTTGGAAAGCAGGGTCCGAGCTAGTGAGTTACTTTCTCTTGGGTTGAAAAAAGGACTCTTTGAGTGCAGTTTGCTCAGCTGCAGCAGGCAGAGCTCTACACACATCATCCAAAGGGTAACTTGAGCCAATGCACCACCATCTTGCACCCCGCTCCCCCTCTCTCCTACTCTTGTAATGAAAAACAAAAACAAGGCGTT
This sequence comes from Etheostoma spectabile, assembly GCF_008692095.1. Taxonomy (NCBI): domain Eukaryota; kingdom Metazoa; phylum Chordata; class Actinopteri; order Perciformes; family Percidae; genus Etheostoma; species Etheostoma spectabile. The sequence continues at coordinate 11,557,472 of NC_045734.1, forward strand.
CCCCGAATACTCTGCCAGACAACCCCCCCACCCAAGAAAAGATGTTTTTACTGACTTATTCATCACAGGCCACACCTGTATGGTCACCACATATTTTACGTGGCATGCAGAGTATAGAAAATGTTTCTAGATGCACTTTCACTACCCGAATGTATGAGGATTGGTCTGGGCTGACATTAGAGTATGGTATCAATTTTTTCATCTAAAATATAAAACTATTCCTTTAAAAAAATAATTGGAAATGAGAATGTATGTACATGTCTGGATATTTGCCCTGTTAAGTTGTTTTTGTATGTCACATGAAACCAATTTCAAATGTGAAAACTCAACCAAAATATAAGAAGTACCACTTCTCCCTATACATCCAAGCTGTAACTGTTTTGAATTGATGTCCCCGTAGCTCTTATGTAATTGCTGATAACGATCCACTTCAACATTTCTGTTAGTTTCAACAAGTCAGGGCTGAGCCTCTCTTCGTCTTGAGCCGCGCACTAAATGCTACACTTCTTCATTCTATCTGTCTAATTGTGACTGCCTACAGGGGGAAAAGCTTCACCTTTCTTATGCATATCTATAAAACAAGACCTGGTTTAACCTGGTAGTGTGTCCCTGACAGCCCCCTGAGGAGCACGTTCCCTTGCCGTAAGACAACCTCGCTATTTTCCTTCAAGAGCGCACAGGCGATTTTAGAGCAGGGTTAGGACCCTCCCTCCCTCCCTCCCTCCCTCCCTCCATCACTCACTCACTCACTCACGTTTGTTATTCCTAAGCCAAGCCCTGGTCACGCTATGTTTATAAGATTGCCTCAAACAGCCATGCAAAGTGTGGCACCCGAGGAACCTTAACGTTGTGTCCATGAAGGAGAGCAGTTTGCATTGCCTGGATCCACATGGTTCTGAATCACATCAAATTTTCCAATTTGTCTAGGTTGAAAATAGGACGGTCTTTGATATTCCAGTCATGTAACAAGTCAGAGTGTTTGTGTGGTGTCCTACTTGTTTGTGTCGACAGGTTCAAGCATGCAAAAGGCAGGGTTTCAATGTTCGGGGACATATCCCACAATACCGTGTGTGTGTGTGTGTGTGTGTGTGTG
>NC_045734.1:11558574-11593719 GCF_008692095.1 Etheostoma spectabile
TGTGTGTGTGTGTGTGTGTGTGTCTGTGTGTATTGTGTAAGTCCTAGTTTTTTAAGCAAACTTCTCACCAAAAACATTTGATATTGTGCATTATGATGGCGTAACAGCTGCCTTTAAGGCTCTAAAATATGTTTGTGACTTTGCTAAAAATGAAAATTGCTAAAACTACCAAGAACAAAACAGCCTGCAACTGATCTGCAGATGAGGATTCAATAGTAAACCTGCAATTTCATTTGCTCTGAAGGCACGTCTGCAGGGAAATGACCACCTGACCGTTCTCACGTGCAGAGTACCACGGGACGATTTGTGTCTGATCTCTGGCCTTTCCTCCCCCCTCCTCCTCCTTCTCCACCAGGGGCTCAGTGCCAAAACAAAGCAAAGGCAGAGGAGAAAAAAAGGAACCTTTTGCTCAGAAAGCTGCACACTGCTGAAACTGAAACCAGCTATACTGCTGAAACTGGAACAAGCTATACTGCTGACTTACGCTCCAAGGTTTTAGAGTACAGACCCAGGCCCACAGATCTGCTCACAATTTGGGCCTTGGAAGGAGAACAACACTGAAATTTCTTGTTTTGCAGCTCAAGTCAAAGGCAAGCAGTGTATCTGCAGCAGCCTGTGTATGTCAATGATGGATGCATAACAAAGCATATTTATGTATGCTGCACCAAACCATAGCCAGATTTCACTGCCCTGGTGACAGCAGTGTCCAAGGACCGCTGGAGCTCTATTGGTACACAAAGAGCTGCAGGGCCTGAAAAGGCACACCAGTGCAAACAACAGGCCTTCACCCCTCACTCACTGTACTGTTTAATGAGCCTGCTGCGCATTCCTCAACCCATATGCACAGGACTGAGTGGCTTGTCTGGCAAGGAGCCAAAGGCGCTAAACTAAGGTTAAAGGTCATCAGAAACAGCGCTGCAAAGTTTCCTTGGTTTGACTCGGTTTGTTCCCTGTTGGGTTTAACGAAAAGAAAATGTGATACCTGGCCTCTAATATTGTTTTGACTTGAGCCCACAAGACACCAGCATGAAGGATTCACTGCCTTCTCTGCTTTTCTTTAAGCAGCGACAATAACAAATCATTTATATGCTATGTATCAGTTTGGAGGTTTTTCATTTGACATTTCAAAATAAAGAGGTTCTAAATTCTAACTTGTTTTATGTAGGTTCAACCAGCTTTTTTTATCAGTTGTTAATTGTTGCAATCTAGAAACATGGCAAGATCGCATAAATGAAGTCTGACGTACTGCCATATTGTACACAGTTGTCCTCTGCAATCAGAGATTATAACCAACATTTTGGATGTGCTCACTTTAAAGGAGAATTCTTGACTGCTGAATCTTACCCGAGTCTTGATTACTAGATGTCTCTGAGTACTGTTGATAGGGAAAAAATGACCAAAATCGGTGCTAGCAAACTAGAGTTGCTGCAGCTAATGGCCCGAGCTCCCAGTTAGCTAAAATGCCAGTTGTGGGGGAATGTTCTAAAGAGTGCCTTTGGGCCTCTTAACAGACACAAAATGTAATTAAAATTTCTGAGCAACTTGAACAGGGTCCTTACGTGACAACAATATGCGTTTTTAACTCAGACATTGTGAAGAAACCGTTTGAATTTGTAAGTTTGTACTGCCACCTACCTTGTTTTGATCCTCGGTCCGCTAGCTACACAGCGGCATCCTGTAACAATTACCACGAGACTTCAGCACGAGACTACAGCTTCATTAAGACTATTACTGTGCAAGCCACAGGCATCATTTGGACCGTTTCCACGTAGTTGCATAGTCACTGATGTGGTCATAACCACTACAGTGCTCAATTACCTATTTTTGAGGGGGAAATAAACTTCTAGTTTTCATCGCGAAGGCATAACCTGTCTTCTGGAGGACATAGCCAAACCACCGGGCGCTCCGTGGATTGTTGTCGGCAGCGGCAGGCGACGAAGGCAGTGGCAGGAGAGAAAACAGAAGCAAGGATGCCGGTCGGGCCTGCTAGCCCGGCTTTGGAAACTACCAGACAGACCTCCACTGCCAAGCCTCCTACTCACCAACGCCAGATCCATCACACACAAAATGGATGAGCTAGAATTCAGTATAGCAACGACCAACTACACACAGAACTGCTGCATGATGGTTATCACCCAAACCTGGCTGAACCCCCTCATCCCGAACACCGCTGTGCAGCTAGCAGGCTGAGCTAGCTACCGGCAGGATTGAAACAAGGTAGGTGGCAGTACAAACTTTGACTTTAAACGGTTTCTTCACAATGTCTGAGTTGAAAACGCATCCTGTTGTCACGTAAGGGCCCAGTTCATGTTGCACAGAAATTTTAATTGCATTTTGTGTCTGTTAAGAGGCACAAATGCACTCTTTAGAACATGCTCAACTGGCATTTTAGCTAACTGGGAGCTTGGGCTTCTTTTTAATGATGTTATTGTGTTTCTCCATATCAGTAATTAACTTGGTGAGTAGAATCTTACAGCGACTCTTTTGCAGCAACTCTGTGTGGAGTTTAGTACCGCCCATGACAATTCTGATTGGTTTAAAGAAATGCCAATAAACCAGAGCATGTTTTCCTCCCATTCCTGAATGCTGTGTGGACTAGCCAGACTCTTCTTCAGCGCGCTTTGGAGGAGGGTCTGGCAAGGCGAGACTACCCTTTCATATGTTAAATAGCTTTTTTTGTAGAACATTTATTTAAAGCATTGCTTTATCAGTGTTCTTCTTAACTTTTGAGTAGGATATAAAATTAAAAGTAAAAAAAAGTTATGTATCAGGCCCCTTTGTTTACAGCATGGCTCTGCTATGTGAAGTGAAAGTAAGGGCTGCGTTGCGTGAGTGTGGATCCCCCTGTTTAGGTGCTGGAATTTGGGGTTGCCAGTAGAGTGGCTCCACATCTGGCTGGCAGGTTCCTAGGGGGTACGAGGCCAGATGGAGGGATTCTTGAGGCTGTGAGGGACCCTAATCCGCACACGCACGCACGCACGTGCGAGATCTGATGTGCGTTCTTTGGAAAACAAGTGGGTAGAAAAATTAAGCAACTCATGTGAAACCGGCAGAATGGTTGGCCACGCTGCCCACGTCAGCAAAACAAGAGACACCCAGGGAGCGACGAGAGGCTTTCATCATCCTGATATGAAATGTCTGTCGTCTGGGTTGAGCTTTATTTGTTTTCTGTCATCGAGACGCCACACCCACCCTCTGTGTGCAGTGACAACTGCCAGGCGAGACAGACGGATACAAGTCTTCCATAAACACATTCTCCTGATGGCAGGGAACATGGAGCCTGCTCTCACATGACTCGGCTCTCACACGCAAGCAGCAAACAGAAACTTAAATGCACCAGCAATAGCAGCTCAGACAGAGGGAGGGGTCTGGTTCCTTCACAATTCGTGGAATTACACTAAAGAAAGAGCTCTGCGTGCTTTACTGGTGATAAAACAACAGGAAACTTCAGAATTAGACAGTTTGTTGTTCACTCGTTGTAGTATTTCCACAAAACAAACTGGAATTTCCATTGGGTGTGCTAGGGAATTCCTAGTAATTAGGTTCATTTGTTTGCGTGTACTGAAACAATCCCCTGTGCGAGCATGGATCATTACAAAATCCCTTCCTCAGCACAGCCAGCATACACTGGTGTTAACAGAGAAACAGATGTCAAATAGAATTTAAAGAGGAGAGCATGTGAGCAAACAAAGCGAGGGGTCGGACTAAAGAACGAGTATCCTGTGCATCTCTGAATCATTTCAACACAATGTCAAATGACAGACCTGGACATTAATTGCCTTCCGCTGCGTGCATTGAAAAGTACATCTGCAAATGTCGGACGGACTAGCAGAGACAAGTTCAGCGAGCTCAATAACCACATTCCCCTGACGCGGGGAGAGCTCTGGTTTTATAATGAATCCTCGTCAATGATCAACACACAGGAATCTAGTGGCATGTGAGATGATTCCAACTTCCATGTTTTCTGTAAAAGTTTGGCTGGAATGAAGGTTGTAGATCAGTTGGGTGGGGTCCTGTTGGAGGGCCCGGGCCCACCTTAAAGGCCACAAGATAAATCTGAGAAGTTGTGAGATAATGTAGAGAAAAGACGACAGTTGACAAGGAGTCATTTTGGGGGCCACAAGCCAAGAAGTTTGTAAACTGCTGTTGTAGAACATAAAAACAACTTAACTAGAGAGAACAGAGAAGAGTCCAAAGCAGATGAATGACAGACTGCCTGCAGCTCTAATCCACTCTATCAATGCATTATCAAACAAATATTTGCTTGTCACTCCGTGCTAGCCATAACATTCCGAGCAGCACCCAACGCAGATGCGGCTGCAGAGCATTATCGTAATATTCGACCTGCTGTGTTTTGTGACCCCCATTCACCGGCAGACTCCCCCGTTATCCGCCTCAGTTACTTAACACCACATTCCAGCGTATGTGTGCACACTCTGCTGACCTAAATTTCAGGCTGCCTGCTCCACACACACACAATGCAGCCACATCCTACGCTGCCTCCCATTCCTCCCTTCAGCAACGCTCAAGAATGTCTTCGCCTCGTCCTCTTCCTCAGGCTGACAAGGGCCTGGGACAGAACCATGAATGGTTCGGGCCAACTCACTTTCATCCCTCCTCTCCTCCTTTTCACTTTCTTCTTGAATGTTTTTATTTCTTGTTTTTGAAACCCCAAAGCTAAGCACACACCTTGTTAAAGTGCGAGCTACACTGTTGTTTTTATGAGCATCAGCTGCTTTGCAGCAGTGAACCAAGTTTACTGACACAGAAACGTGATGTACCCTGCAGCAACAACACCTGAGAGGGAGAAGGGACGTTCTCATCCAAATGGACGTAGGGTCGTGGCAGTCGCTGATACATACTCACATATTTCTGTGTCAGTTTACAAAAAGCCGAACACACAAATCTTGCAAAGATAGTATATGTGCAACCAATCTGCAATTGCTCCCGGGTTTGACCTGAGTAAGCCAAAGAAATTCCACTTGGGGCCTCTGCTGCTGACCTCCAGCTGTAGCCTGTTTCTCATTTTTTGTCCACATCCAGCCTCTCGATAGTTACAACCCAGACTGTCCTACAGCTAGGTGCACTGACTTCAGTAAATGAATAACAATTTGGACAAACCCAGTCCGTCGTAAGACAAAATACACCAGGAGAGAATAGAGATGTGTAGGCTAAGCCCTCTAAGATTTTGCCATATTAACGAAGATATCCCTTTAATATATTGTGAATTAATTGGATTTTCAGGACTGTGGTATCAAATTGTTATTTTTATCCAGCTGCCAGACACAGACATTCCCATCTTGTTACTGTTTTAACCTGAAATGAGAAGTAATCAAATATTAATTAATTTACTATTTTGATAACCAACTAATTGTTGCTCTGGGATATTTTGAGGGACAATTTTTCATGACTTTCTCACACTTTACAGGCAAAACAATTAATCAAGAAAATAATCGGCAGACAATAATGGATCAATAATGACAATCATCATGGAGCGGCCTCTGGCTCTCCCAGTGGGAGCGTTTGACCCATGTAGGCTGGGCACTGCAGCGGCCAGGGTTCAAGTCCGACCTGCGGCCCTTTGCTGCGTGTGTCCCCCATCTCTCTCCCCCTTTCTTGTCTATCCACTGTCACTAATAAAGGGAAAAGCCCCCTAAAAATAATCTAAATAAAATAAAATGACAATCATTGTTAGATGCAGTCCTACGTATATTTATATCACAATATGAAATTACATAAACCTCATGTTATAGGTGTTGATACAAATGACTACATGGTCCATCTACAGTACATCAGTCATTACTCTGGGTCATTAGCTGCCCATGCAAACCTAATGACTCTAGGTCACTACACACACACATGAGGAATATAACCAATGGTGTGACATTTAAGGAAGTTAAGTACAAAAGCCACATGCAATCATGTGAGCATGTGAATGGCACACAGAAGCCTAAACTGGAAAAAAGCAGGATGTGGACATAATATGTTCTTAACTTCAGTTGTATTCACAATGGCTGTGTAGTTTACAATCTTCCACATAAACCCACGTACAAAAGAAGATTTAAACCTAAAAAAAAAGGGGAAATGGGCACAGATGAGTTTTGGCAAGAGGACCAGTAAAGGCCCTGTGTGAGGAGGTAGCTCTGCCTTTCTCCTCCTTGCTGCCTCCTGTTTCTGCTGACTCAGACCCTTTTAGGGGTGAAAAATAGAGCCTGACTAAGGAGAAAAACAATAACAGATAAAACAGATGTGGTCTCTGGAGTAAGAAGGAGACAAAAGAGTAGAAGGCAAAGAGGTGAAGTAGCAGGGCTATGGGATGGCTCTCCCTCCCACTGACACAGCCATAACTCAAACACCACACACACACACACACACACACACACACACACACACACACACACACACACACCACACAACACACCACACACACACACACACACACACACACACACACACACACACACACACACACTTTACTCAAGGGGAAGAGTTCCTCAAAGCCAAATAAGTCATTCATCACAGCTGGGAGTAGACGACACCGGGAGAGTAAATTTAATTAAAGAGAGGATTAGACCGTGACAAACTGAGTGGCTGATCCTGTGTCCATGAAGTACATTTAAATTTAGAGTTAAGTTCAATAGGTGGCCCACAGTTGCTGTACATTATCCGCGGTATGAAATATATATATATTTTGGAAAATACTGTTTGTTGAAATCAGTCTGAAAACTTTTGAGGATTATTTCTGAGTGAGCTCAGAAATTACTGAGAGATCTCAAAATTACTGAGTGATCTCAGAAATTACTGAGTGATCTCAGAAATGAAACCGAGAGCATCTGACAGCCATGGGCGGTGTCTGGAAAACCTAAAAATAGAGATGTAAATCCTTTTTTCAATTAAGGCAAGCAACAAGTACATACCAAACATACTGGCCCTACGCGCCTGGATTTCCTGTAAACAGGTGATGTGTGGGAAAACAAAACCTCTGTAGTTTCTAGAAAAGGAAACTTGTGGCACTGACATGTCGTCATAGGCGTGATCAAGTCAGAAATGGGAAGGAAGCAATGCCAGCGGAGACCAACCACGCACAATAGCATTTGTCTTTCACAGAAACGTCAAGCTGATGCTCTGCAGCTCCAGCCGTTGCCAATGCAATGACGAGAGAGAGAGAGAAAAAGCAGAAGAGTCACCATCGAGACGATCTATACAGAGCTGTCACGGCTGCACTCAGGCTGCAGCAGGTTGTGTCAGGACAGGCGACCCTGCGGGACGCTGCTGGCACCCACCCAGACGTCTCACTCTGATAGCAGGACGCAAATATATGCGAGGTGCCTCTTGACTGGCTGCCAAGGCAGCATTCAGGTTCGTGAGAGACACCTAGCATGCATAAGATTGCTGAGCAGCAGCAGCAGCAGTGAGTGAGCCTGATGTCCAGAGAAAATGGAACAATATGACAGAAACACATTTGAAAGCTATCACTGGCTTGAAATGGGCAGATGACTTGAAAGTAGGGCTTGGTATTGAACCTCAAATAACCTTAGTGTTTGAGCACATTATTTGTGCTATTTACATCACAGTTGAGGCCTCCGTGACTAAACTCGACATTTATCGGTCACTTTGCCTACCACGTGAACATACAGTACAAGGATGGCTCTGTACTGAACCAGCATGAAGCAAACACACAGACACATAACCAAACAAAGACAGTGAGTCAGGGCTCAAACAGCGGCACCTCCCTGGAGTGGCGTATGAGGGCGTGAGGGAGGTCGAGCTGCTGGAGTCGATACTGGGACTGCTGAAGATTAAACAGGTCCTCCAAACTGGTCGCACACTCATTAAGCTGGTTGAACAGGACAGCTGAAAAAAACTGTTTTCTTATGAGATCATCCGAATAATAATGCTGGATTCATTCCTTTGACTAGCATACCAGTAGGGTTGGAACTGATATAATTGTGGCTTCAATTATTCTCTTGAATATTTTTTTAGACGATTGTTCATTTGGTTTCTGGCATGTAAGAAAACGCTGACAATGGCCCATTGAACATATGCAATGTCTTTGAAGTGCTTGTTTTTTTGGGCCGATATAGGCCAAAACTAAAAAATATTCAATACACGGTGATACAATACTGAGAGATTCTACAAAAATACTCACATTTGAGCAGCTGAAACCAGCAAATGTTTTGACGTTTTTGCTTGATAAATGACTTAAGAGGGCCATTAAAATTGTAATTTAGTTTCTGTTGATTGACCAATTAATAATTTCAGCAATACAGCAGGTATAATGCACTACCTACGCATGCAGTGTAGAGGATTGTGCTGAAGCCTTTAAAGTTACAGCTTCAACATTTAATACTGTGTGTTGGCGCATTACGTTGCAAAGGATCCCAATGATACCTCATCACCGAGGTGCCTTTCATTACAAATGCGGAGGTGGGGAATTCTTCTGTACAGTCATGGGCGCGGAGAAATATAAAAGCAGGAAAGTACATTTAAATATGCCTGATGCCTCATTTGTCACCAAGGACAGTGCAGCGTGTCTTGTTAAGTATTTAAACATATTTTTGTTTATTAACGCCCTTACATCAGGGCCAAAACATCAGTGAATAATTGAGAAACTAGTGGCCATAGTGACGACAAGGGAAGTGAGTAAAATGATTACGGAACACTTTACCGGCACTTTTGTCAGTTTGATTGGACGTCACTTTGTTGGTAACCAACCACACCCGTCGTCGGACATGAGGTAACTGTTGTGTCTCAACACCTTTAGTGTGATGAGCCAGGACCTTCTCTGTCTCACAGGTCAGGGAGGAATACGTCCGTACTTGTTTCTCTCTGCACTACACACATCTATTACTCACTCCAAGACATGTGACTGGCAATCCCCAATCCCTCTACGTGAGTGACAGTGTGTCACGCATGCACAGCCTTTACACACCCATCTCAGCCTCTGCTCACATGTTTACAGTCACATCAGCTGTTTCCTAAATACTCTCTGACAGGCAGTTTTAACAATCAGCTTGGGATGACCTTAATGCAAAAAAAAAAAGAAGCATTTTTGCTTTTTCCACCAACCATTCCCTTCTGAAGCGGCTCGGCTTTGTTGTACCAAAGCGGAGTGTCGCTTCCTGACAAGAAACTCCTTTGGATCTGCAAAGTCACTTCCCCTCTTGGTGGAGTCAAAACAGAGCAAAAACAGACGTATGTGCCTTTAATGAGAGCGGATATCACATCACCACGAGCTGAGTGCTGCACCCCGAAGGGAAAGAAAGCGGTGTGACGGAGAGAGATGCATGCTGGGGGTGTGAGGTGTGTGTGTGTGTGTGTGTGTGTGTGTTGTCATCTCTGGGGTTCTCAGTTTGAAGCAATGACCCCGCCTCCGTTCAGAGCGTCAGCCTGGGCAGGATTATCACATTACCGACAGGATTCCCTTTCCATACAAGGTAACGAGATTCATCCATGAAATAGAGACTGATCTGATCAACATGAAGCTGCTCTTTGAAATCAGCTTATTTTCCATTTTTAGACATGAGGAATTAATTGATGAAATCTCTTTGAACATGACCTGTGATACGATCCGGTGCTTTTGACTGAGAGGAAAATATCTCGACGCCTACCTGCGGCCAGCAGCTAACAAAGTATGTTAAGAACTCAAGGGCGCTTGGCAAAGACGTGTATGCAAATCATACAAATGTAAGAGATGTGGGAGGAGCCTCAGATGTGACCTTACCTGTGTTTCTCCAGCTCGTTGTGCGACGATCTGAAAGGACAAAAGACAAGGGAGGGGTGTCAGGGCAGCGGGTGCTTAAATACTACACACACTTCAAATTACATTAGTAAATGTTTTGATCTAAATGTGAGACAGATGAAAGCCGGAAGTTTGGGAGAGAATGCAAAGTAACAGCAGATCTGACAAACGTTTAGAGGAAAAGTGTGTCAAGACATCAAGGAAGGGTGTTGCTTCTTCTCCGCTTTTGCCTTCCTGCCTCCAGGTGACTTTAGGGTTTATGAATGCTTGAGTTGATTTAAAATTTCACTACAGAATATTGTAATGCTCTAAAACAGGCCTTAAGCAAGCAATGTAAAGGCTTGATCCCGCATTCTGGAAATAGACATCTAGGACAAGTGTGCAAAAATAGTGTCTATTTTTCAAAATATTTTTCCATGTCTGTTTGACATCCGTCAGAGAGTGTGCAGCAGAGGGCAAAAATCCCCCTGAGAGAGAGCAAGAGAGAGACCCCTCCCTGCCTGCTATCACACGCAAACAAATGCACACACACTACTGTAGTTGCTGCACGCTGGTTGAAAAGCAGCGTGGAAATGGCATAAAAACACACTCGGACGTCTGGAGGCCTAGACTCTGCAGAATTCCTCAGCGTGTGGGCTATTCCGAGGAGAGCCTCTGAACAGCGAGGGCACTACAGTCCATCTGAGACAGGCCCTCTGTTCGTGAGGCTGTCATGGATACCACGGCAATAAAAACAAAAACAGCAACAACAAAAGGCCAGACTGACAACAAGCCTTTTCAGATTTTCTGCTGTTTAAGGAGCACTTGTGCTCGTGAAGCAGTGGTTCCCACAGCAGTGGCGAGAAGGCCGAGGCATCTGCAATAAGCAATCCCTTACTTACTGCACCAAAAAGGGTTACAGTTGACCATACAACTGATGCACAAAATCCTCCCATAAGGAGCACAGGATGTTGCACTTTGGCTAAAAACGTGGCCTAAAAGGCAGGCAAAGAGCTTTATTCCATCATGGAGTAAGCTGTGCTATTCAAATCTGCACAAATTGGGTCCCTATCGAGCCCTGGCATGACCAGGAAATAGTATGGCATCTTCCAGAGAAAGAGAATGCACACAGACCTGTAATAACAGCCAGTTAACACACACCTTTACATGTTATGTAAAAGAATGGCATGGCATGCAAAAGACTCTGTCTGATGTCATAGGCTTGGCGCTGATGATCAAAGGCCTACATATCAGATATCACCCTTTTTATGGGCTTTAAAACTGCCAAACTTGCTCATCCTCAGAGCCCCTTGTGTATGTTTTCCCACATTCAGGACGGAATTCAAGGATGCAAAAGAAGTCCCCTGCGCTATTTATATTTTTAATTTCATATCAGGTATGACAAAGAGGTGAAGCAGGAAAACTCGCATAGATAAAAATTCCAAGTCTTCCTCTTTTCTTTTTTTTTTAACAACAGTCTGTGAGTAAAAAAAGAAACTCCACCATGGTTTCTTCTTTCTGTGTGCAGAAATACTCCCAACAGTTTTTTTTTAACATCATTTCAAAACGAGATCTGTTTTTATTTGCAGATTTGGTCATGATATTAAACGCTACAACACCAATTCAAGGTTCTACAAAGCAAAGTGTTGTGCTCTTTGAACCAACAAAAAGCTTCAGTGTAAACTGAAAAGACAGTTTAAGTTCAAACACAAAACATGTTTTTACTTCACTGCCCCCTGCATCCTGTCGATGCTTAAAAAAACTAAACTATTGGAGAGTGTGAATGGGATCGTAAAATTTGCCCAGAGTACAGTCACAAGAACAATGAAGAATAAGCAGGTCTTCTGCATGAAGCCTGGTGGGCTGGTGTTTGTCACAGTGTGTAAGTGTCTATTTTAGCCACCACACCCACCTGCCACAGCCTCACCCACAGATACACAATTGTGTTACTCTGTCAGAGACTGTATCAAAGGAATGTGGAAGAGTCTGCATTCTCATTTGTAAAAAAAAAAAATCCTAACAAAACCCATACGCCTTATACGGGAGGGTAATTACAATAGTAATACGCAGGTTAATGTGCTGTACGTGCAATGATGTAACTCTCAGACTCACTACTGAGGAAATCAGGCTCGCTGTCCTTCCCTAAACTAAAGTTAGCCAACAGGAAAGAGTTTTTTTAATTTATTTATCAGATCTTCATGTGCTAGTGATCTTTGGAATGAAACTGGACACACTCTGCAGAATTGTGCATGTATAGCCAAGATGTCCAGGCCATAAATTAGGGTCATGAATCTAAAGAAAAAGGAGGATTAAGGTCCGCTCGGTGTGTCAACCATGTCGTTAACAACTAGAGCCGAGAGGATTAATCACTTTGAATCAGTTATTGTAAGAAAATTAATTGTTAACTACTTTTTGAATTAGTTCATATATGATAGCAAGCAGAATATAACTTTGGGTTTGTTGGACTCAACAAGGAATTTGAAGTTGCCACCTGGGATTATATTGGGCCTTTCTTTCACTATTCTCTATTTTAGAAGCAACACTATTAATAATGAATTATGTAATCGAGAAAAACAATTGGCAGATTAACCAGTGATGAAAATATTATATAAAAACAGCCCTGTTAGCGGCCTTCCTACTGAACAGGCCTTTTAATGTTAGGGATAAGAATGAAATGTCAACCTGCATGGCGGAGGTTTAAATGACCTTTAACCAGCTGTCGAACCGGTCTAAAAAGCAACATAGAACAGAAAGTGAAACTTAAATGTACTCACTTATGTAATTATTATTCTTTGTAATTGTATGGCCTTGGACCAGGGTCTATATTAGATGCAGTCATATGAATGACTCCATGAACTGTGTGTGTGTGTGTGTGTGTGTGTGTGTGTGTGTGTGTGTGTGTGTGTGTACACTTTACCAAGGGACCCCTTGGTAAAGTGCTTTCCTTTTACATCAGAGACACACATACAAAACACACTAACCACATGAAAAAGGCACAGGGTGGAAGCATGGCAGCCGTGTGAGACGGGGTGCAGAAAGGTTACATGCACGTCGGGTGTGTTTTCTCTCATGGGGAGTGTTTTTAGGGGTGTGTGTGAAACAGATCGAGAGAGAGAGAGAGAGAGAGAGAGAGAGAGAGAGAGAGCAGAAGAGTTGACAGTGTACGCGTGGCAGTGTTTATTGGAGAGACCAAAACAGAGAGCCCAGCCCAGGCAGCAGCAGCAGCAGCAGAATACAGATGGCAGTGTGCATGAAAACAACTCCACTATGTGTGTGTCTGTGTTTCTACAAGCTGGCACTTTACACAAACAAATAAACAAGCAAGACTTATATTTACCTATTGTTCTGAGCTTTTCTGGAAATTGTCGAAGCTTTCGTTTTCTTACTGGAAAAGTCGCTACTGTACGGTAAAACAGACGCATAACCGTGTTCTGCCTCTATTGAGGAAACAAAACAAAATGAATGTTATGTGTTATTGTAGTGTCTGCAAGAATAAAAAGCTGGCAATGAGTCATTCAGGGAAATGATAAAACATGAAACAGCTATAGAGGCTCTAAGTGTTCTCAAGAGGAACAAAACGTGTTCGATCACCAATGCAATCGCTTTCAATATATCAATATAGCGCTGATAGCCTTCGGCAAGATCTGTGAAACAGTCAATGCTAGCCTACATGACCATTGTAGGTCTGTCGTTATGATACTGGCTCATATTCTCGATGTCACTCTTGTTTTCTCATTTCCGACGAGCTGATGTAAAAACATACTTCATTCTGATACAACACATTATCTGTATTAGAAAGAAAAAAAATCAAACAGTTCATAAGTACGTGAACAGAGCTATTCTTTGGTACTTGGTTATAGGTCCAATCGGCACCCATTGTCTGTAAAGTGACATCATACCTGCACTATGGCAGGGTACGTTAAAACTTTACATTATGATAGAAGATTAAGCTAGCTGCCGTCCTAATGCTCCATTCACAAAATAATCCCTAGCCTAGAAATCTTGTCAACTTGTCAGTTTACCTCTGTCTCTTCTTTCCAAGTACTCTGCAGCCTCCAGCAGAATTAAAAGAGAATTAAGTTCCATCTTGTTGTTTTGTTGTTATAAAAAAATGAAATTATCTATGTACACAATGTACAAGTCATAAAATATTGGAATGGAAATGTCACAAAACAGTTTCAGAGCGATGTTCGTGCGCTGCTACACTCACTTCTGAGTCTTGGTGGTGGCTCGAAACTACAGTATCAACAGCACCTAACTAGAACTCAGCGATGTGAGTGATCGCCGTCTGGCCAATGAGAAAGGCCTGTAGGCGGGCTCTCTTGGTATGCTTTAGCCTATGAGCAGGCTCCAAACGGTAAAGTGTGATTTGATTGGCTTGAGAGTGCAAATGTCATCAGCGACATACCCTAGCAACAGTCTGAGATGCCCGCACCCTCCGCCGCTGATTGGTTTGACACGAAGACAAGCTGCCTCTAATTGGCTGTGATGAATTCTGGGCGTGTGTCATAGTTGAACTTAGACTGTTGTTTTGGTTGCCAAATTTGATTACTTCTCAAAAGTAGCCTATGCTTTTGGGGTTTTGACCGTGATGTAAACTACATTCAACGGTCATTCAGTCAAAAACGTTCCGTTATGCACGTCGAGAATTTCACACAAGAGTGTGACCTGGCAGAATTTCTCACAGCATGTGTGTGTTGTGCACATTTCCTGTCCAAGTCATTATGAAAGTCCTGTATGAGGCTGCAGAAACTGAATAGCCTTATGAGTCTTGAGGATATAAAAAAGAGCTGCTGTGTTATTTGCATGTTGTTGAGGAAAACACACAAAAATGTAAAGTTAAACACACGTTTTCCTTGAAACGTGTACACGGCCACATCACTTACATAAGCAGTTTGAATAGAGGTAGCAGCATGGATCTTTTAATAAGAACTCTCTTAATAGTAACCACAGCCAGAGCTGCTGGGATAGTCACTTTTCTGCAAGTCACAAATATGTCTCAGGTTTCGGCTATGAAGTTTTAAGTTAAATCCAAGTCCTAAACTTTGTGTTTTGAGTCCTCAACAAGGCGTCATTCTGCGTCCTTCACCATATGGAAGGCCATGTTCAGCAAAACACATACAGTAGAGTATAGTGAATTTGCACAAGTAAGGAATTCTTTTGGAAATTCTTATGTCATTTACAAAAAAAAGCAATGTTGTACCGGTGACATAGTTAGAGTTGAAACAGTTTTAGCAATTTATTAATTGTTGTCATTAAGGTAAAAAAATCTCTAACATTTTCTTGTTCCTGAATACATTCTGTTGGTACAACAAAAAGTCAACAAATTGTGATGGCCTTTTTTTCTTCTTTTTTTGTTGTTGCTTTTTTACTATTTTATGATGTTTTATCAAACAAAAGATTACTCGAAAAAAAGTAAGTGTTAGCTTTATCGATAATGAAAATAATAGTAAGTTGTTGCTCTCAACACAGTCGTAATACAGGTCTAATTTTTGAGCCAAATGTTTTGCAGGTTGTCATCCTTTTTTGTTGACCACAGCAGAGTCTTTACATTCGAAAGTCAGTATCTGTTGTCTGCATGCTAACAACGCCAAAGACCTTACCCTTCTGCTCATTCAATATTCATCGTTACGGAAATGAAAAGAATGACAAAATATGGTAGATTCAAGTCTAATGTAATCAGACTGACTACTTCTGGCTCCAGATCCTGTACTTGTGCTCATTTCAGAGTTGCTAAGTTTTCATACAAACTTTCAGCTGTGTAATATTCTTGCAGATGAATTGTAGGCATGAGCAGAGTGTCACTTTGCAAGAGCAATGGAGGAGTTATGAATATCTTATCAGGAGTTCCCGCAGAATAGAAGTGGGTTGCTCTGCATGGCAGGCACCAGGCAGTGTATGTTGCTCGCAGCCAGATGTTTGGGCTTCAGGTCGTTGGAGTACATTCTGAAGAAATCACAAAGGCATTGTGATGAAGGAAGTACACTAAGTGTGAATGATGAAGAAAAGGCCTTTGAGGACCAAAGCCACAAACATTGTTTTTGTTGTAGTTTATTTGATAACAAGTGTCGCGCAGGATCCTCATCGCGCCTGTGCTGCAGACAGTTTATCACAGATTGCATGATTTCAGACGACACAAATTGCTGGTTCAGTCTGTTGCTGTCAGCTTTTGTGCGTGTGAACAAATGTGAAAATTACAGCAAAAAAAGAAATCCTAAAATGTGTAAAACTGTGTATTATTGCCACGCTATGCAGTCCCACAAACACACATGGAAATAAACTGGTGGGGCAAAAAATGGGCTTTAACCATTTGTACACAACATATTGTGAAAAGACTGAATGCTGTACACTCAGTTGCCAGTTTATTTACATCAAGCTAAAATGAATGCGTTATACACAGAGGTGTTTTGAATATTTTTCTACCCTCATTGATATCATTTGGTTTGACAGAATATTTAAACTGACCATTAATTTAAGTCAGTACCTACTCTATGAATGTCATCTGTCATGAGGATAGAAGTTATTGCAGGCCTGTTGTATTATACTCCATTTTCTTTAGCTTTGTGTTCCTAAAAAAAAGACAATTAATTGTAAATGTTAGATGATTGTACAAGACATGCAGGATGCAGGTGATAGTTTATAGGATTTACGATTTACAGACATTGTGATTGTATTTGGTTCACCCAGCTGGAGCCATGCAGAAACCACATTCAGCGTTATTTCCTGTGTTTGACTTTATTTCAGCGTCATCTGAATGGAGTGGTAACACCTGTTTAGTGTGATATTACTTTTTTTGTAATACACAAATTCATTGTTATTCATTGCTAGGATCAAGTGAATGGTTTCTATGTTGTGTTGGCTATCTTTTGTTAGTCCTTTTTGCACCCACTTATGAAGCAAGGATGCTTGCCAGTGGGATAATTAATGATCTCTCCTCCTATGCAGTTTGAAGTCATTATACACAGATCAGAATGGGGGAGATGTTTGTTTCTTTTTTTATGTCACTCCCTAAGCTTCATAGAATACAAAGATTTATTTATGAGGTTTGATAGCTTTTCACTGGAGAATACAGTATGATGTCCCGTCTACAGGCATAGTGTTCATGGTGATGTGAAAACACAGTAAACAAGAGACCAAATTAGCCTCTCTCCTTCCTGAAACAGCGCAGCCGGTGTACAGTCATAGTGAGAGTATAACCCAGTCACACATATACAATGCAACTAAGCTAATGCATTTCTCTGGTCAAGCCCGATGCATTGTTGTTGTTTGGGTTTCTCCTCATGACCATTTCTGGGGTAATTAAAGAGACGTTATGCAACTATACCGTCTTCTTATATGCCTCACAGTGACGTCAATTCCTTCTGCCACTGAACTTTGTACAACTGCAGCTTATTTCAGATTGCAGGAGTCCACATGTTTATTGAGCCATGTGTGTCATGTGTGTGGCTTGTCGCTTCAGGTTTTGTTGTGCGAGCATTTGTTTGAGTCAATGCAATCGAGCAAATGCCCGCAAGAAACTTGACCTTGACCCCTTTTATGTGAGCAAGCATTCATCATCTTGTACATGCCATTATTTATGAGGTTTTAGCATTTATTCACTCTGCATAGTTTTAGAAATCCTTTTTTCTCTCTCACTGAAGTGGACTTTGTTAGGAAGACGTGGCTTTGGTTGCTGCTGCATTTGCTGTAATTATTCAGTGACATGGTTTGACAATCATCTTAGTTAGAGCAATAACTTTAGCCAAGAATCTTTATTAAAAGAATGTGTGGTTAATGAATGCTGATTAAGCTGACACAAAGGAAAAACTCAGACCTTTTGTTCATTCAGCACATAAAAGAATGGCAAAATAACATCTGGTTTTGTCAGATTCATGTTAATCTACTTGAGCATTTTGGGTTTCAGCTTGTGCCACATTTACAACATGTTTTAAATTGCAATGTAGGCAAGATGACATGTGCAAAGTTTTGTCTGTGAACCCAGAAAAACAAACCTTTTCAAATGCATGAGCATGTTCACAGCCATTATGAAGCCCAGAATAACAAACCTTTTCAAATGCATGAGCATATTCACAGCCATTATGAAGCCCGCTCATAGCCTAAACTTAATATTAGATGCCAGGTATCTATTTTCATGCTCATCCTATCCATGTAGTGTTTACAGCAAGCGTATTGTTTTCTTTTCTTTTAATCATTTCGTACAACGGATACAAATATTGGAGTCAACTATTGCCATCTCATAAACCTGCTTGGTGCTATGTGTTTAGGACTCTGACCTTGTTATATTTCACTTAAATACAGAACGGTCAACATAGTCATCATGCTCTGTGTTTTATGTCATTGAGCCAAAATGGGTATAAAAGGCAATGATTCTAAAGTGCCCATTACAGTACAGCATATCAACCATCCTTTTGCATCATATGAAAGGAAATAGCCTTTGTCCCTCCCACTGCATGTTTCTATTTATAGACTTATCATCTGCACACTCTCTGATCATAGTGGCTCAGGCCTTGCATTGCTCATGGCCTCTGGCCTGTCAGCCAAATGACTATAAACTCTCCACTCTTTCTTTGTTTTCTTCCATCTATCGCTCCATCTTAGCCAAACATCTCGATGCTGTCCTTCCTATCGGTAACCAGCTGGACTCAACGACAACATTTATGCTCAGAGAGTAAATTGGAACATTACGACTCTTTTGTGGAAATGTAGGTCAGAACAGTAAAGTGTTTGATAATGATAATAATATTGGGGGTTTTAATGTGTAGTTTAGTTATATACTGTGGTTTTTTAATTTTAAGCAACTACCCTGCGCTGTATTCCACTATTATAGATAACTATTTACTTAATTGTGGGCATAGAAAATGTGTTATCTTTAGCTTTTTATTTCAGTTTCACTGACTGCAGATATAATTCTTTCAAGTCTACTGAAACTGCAGTCTTCTTCATTGTGGTCCTTTTAGCCACTTTCATTTCCCTTTTCCCTTATTTACTTGCATGTTATTGGGCAAAAAGTTTGGAGTCAAATATATAATACACCATGCCTGTGCTGCAACTCTCCAGAAGCCTTCCACATGTAATCACTGAGAATTGAGACTATTAATAAACTTAATAAATGTCTTTGTTTTTTAGAATTACAGATAACAACAAATAAATTCTTCAATGTGAAATTCAGTCATATGCAATAGTCATCCATCACAAAATGAATCACTCTAATGGAATGACAATGGAGGGTTTCATTATCCTGCTTCACTCAATTTCCATTTCAAGGCACAACTGGAGGAACAAAATATCAGCAACATGTGTTTTTCTGCTTCCTGAGCCACAGCATGCAGTCTCAAAGTGATAATCCTCCAATCAAACTGATGTTCTCAGGAAATAACCCAAATGCTTTCAATATGTGACTGAAGGGTGGTTCCTTTTTACACGCTACTCCTCTGTCAGTCTCATGCATTTACTGCCATGTTTTAGTTCTTGTGAAACCTTCAACAATAAATAGTCTGGAGACTCTAAAGTTGTTTAATTTGAAAAGACAACAATAAATAGCCTGAAGCCATGACAAACAAGCCAAGCCAGTCTGTGTCATTTGTGTTTTTTATTCTTTGACTTCTCTTTAATGAGGATTGTCTCTTTATGTCACAATCTCATCACCACCACCTCAAGAAAGAAATTATGTGAAATTAATGTACATATTGTCACATTCACTTAACCCATATTATCAAACACTGATTACTGGCTGGGTCCAGGCATCAGGAAAGCTAATGATAGACGAGGGAAGAGAGATCGCACAGTTGGGGAGTTGCTTATGTTTGTGACATGAATTGTTTACAGACTACCTTCCTCCCATTTGCAAGCACCCTCCACTCCATCCTTTAGGCCAAAGGTCAGTAACTGTAGTTTGCTTTTTCTACCAGCTTGGTTCCACATGTATTCAGGATCAGGCCTGTTAATGCCACTATGCTTTATTGTAACTGCAGAAAGTCCACAGACACATTTTGCACGACACATGTACAGACCTAGGACAAGATGTTTACATACAAACCAAGCCATACAGGTCTTGTAAGCGTTGAAATAGATGCTAAAGCCCTGAGCTGCTAGAGTGAAAGCCTATTACGAGGCTGAGACCAGAAATGTTCATGCCCATACTGAACAAAGGTCACGTCGTATTAGGTAGCAGGCTCTGATTGGCCTTGAGCAACATCTCATGTTTGCTAGACTAATAATGTCCCGTGACAAACTGATGCTCCTGCTTCTGAGACTGCACAATTTTCCATTGAGCTTCAACTTGATGCAATACACCATATGGTTTGCGTAGTAGACATTGACACAAAGAGAAATTACAAGCCCCATCATCCATCCCTCCCCCAGTGCATTTTCAGGAACATACTGTGTGTCATAGCTGGTGACGTAGCAGAGAAATAACAAAGAGTTAACTGTCGGGAAATGTTCCTAAAGGGAGAGGTGGGGCGTGTACACAACATGAGATGAGTACAAACGTAACCCAAACATCCAAATGCATGATCCAATGGTTGTTACTTATCTGCCTTGCAGCGTTAACTTAAAAACAGCTAAAATGTTATTGTACAAAGCAATATTCACGTCACCTCGAATTGTATGTTTAAACATTTTTGTGTATCACAGAACAAATGTGTCTGCACCTACAAGCGTGAAGAGAATACTACACATTTGCAGAACTCTATTGCAACATCTTTTTAATTATGATTTTAAGGCAGGGCGCTCTCATGGTATAGCTGGCACTTGCGTGAAATAACAAAACCTCTGTAAGCCTCAGACTCATCGCCTCCCTGGGTAACTTTTCTTACTTCATTTACAAATGGAGATGATGCCGGCCAATTATCTCTTAATGTAGTGATGATATCCATGTTCGTTATTGTTTTTTATTGCTAGGCTTCAAACAGTGTTATATTTCTTTCTTTTAGTCAGAAAATCACAGATGTATAGGGCAGTCATCCCACCCACACACATACACACATTTGTGTATCCAGTCTAGACGTTTTCCTTTCACAATCGTAGTGCTGCATCTTTATGTTTATGTTTTGCAGCAACATTTAGAATTGTTTGGGGAGGACCCGTCTGGTGGCTTTAGAAGGCCTTTTATTCGCCCAGTCAGCTTTCACAGTCCAGCTTCAATGTGCTGGCTGTCACGTCTCTTTGAGTCATGTCTAAAACAGCCATGCTTATCTCAGCATGGTGGGATGATGAGCACATGATGCTGATATTCTTATGTTGAACTAGGAAAAAAACAATGTCAATAGAAGATGCCAGAAGTTACTAAATCTTTTAATTCTACAACTAAATTTGAGATAGCTATGTCACCAAATTGGTTGCATGACTTTCAGCATGACTATCAGAATATTAATATTTGTGAAAGTGTATTAATTAAATCATTGGCTATGATGAGCCATTTTTGTTTCTTTTTCACATCATGATTTTGGACACTATCATTTGACACATTTCTCTGTTTTTCTATATTTGCATTTAGCTGCACAGGGATCTTTGAAGCTCTTTGTTAGTATTGTACCTGTCACTCAGACAGTAGTGTGCTCTGTGTCTGTACTCTGTACATGAGCATAAAGACCATCTAAAAGACCTTTTTGCCTCCCATCACACCCATCCGTGTCTGTTCTGCTTTCTCTGTGTGGTTCTGAGCTGACGTCTGTTTACACAGCAAGAGACTGAAAGGTGGCAAACTATTCGTCTATCCTATGCCGTTTCACTCTTGTGGTCCAACCTCTTTTTTGTGGCACTAGTAGAAGCACCCGGACTGTTTTCTGCATCTGGCACTGGTGACCTGGACTCTCTCCAGGTTCTTAGGTTCCTCAGTTTCTCTGCCTTGCTGGCATGGGTGCTGCGGTGGAACGACTGTCGTTTGCTCCTTCCCCTCTTGTGCTCAATTCCACATGACAACACCACGCTGTTGTGGCATATGTCCTCCATGGGACAAGGAACTTATGTCTTGTTGAAGCATGAGTGCACAGAGCCGCTACCTTCAAATATGTAGCTGAGAATCATGGTAAATTTGCAAAATAAAGCAGTGACTCCAAATAACATGTACTGTCATTTGTATTTTATGCTTTACTCAGTTTTTAAATTTAAATGTTAGCGCCACTATTTAATCCCACCAGGCTGAAACACGGACACCAACACCACGTTAAAAAAACATACAGCCACTGAAACTTAAGGAATTGGGGGGGGGGTTATGTGTGTATGTGAGGTTGAATGGGCTTGAATAAAACAACCATGTCCGTGACCATGGCAACTAGCAAACTTAAGCTAATGGATACACTCGAACAGCGGGTCTTTAACAACAAACGTCCTCCCTATAAATATGTAAACCAGGCCTATCTTCTCTTATGGGTGTGCAGCGGAAAAAGGTGGGGGTGACAGACCACCCACCAATGGATGTGATTATTTTCTGATAATGGATGAATATTAGAAAATGAAAGCAGTCTTGAGATGAAACAAGAAGCAGAACTGAATGACTTGTCCTGGTTTTAGACTTTAGTCTGATGTCTCAAAGAGAATCCTTGTCAGGATGTCTGGATTTACAAATCCCTGGTGTGTCATTGCCTCTAACCTTTGTGACTTGTTTACTGTGCATTTCCGTGCATTCAGTTGAAGTGATACTCCACCCAAAATCTGTCTTTTGAGTTATTACCCCATGTAGGCTTCAAACCTGACTATAAAGATTTGTTGTGTTTTTTTCCTGGAAAACACAGTCACAGTGACACTTGGATTTTGATTTTTCCATTGCTTACTGGATTTGCAGCGGAAAGAAACATAGATTTGTTACACGTAGGTCTACACATATATAGAGTTTGACATTTTAGGAAATTTGCTTTACAGCTTATTTGCAGCTAACACAGCTAATTCACTTTCTTGCCTAGACTTTGATGAGAGGATCCATACAAATCTGTCTGACAAGTCTGTGTGTTAAATACAGAGCTGGAGCCAGAGGATAAGCCTAGCTTAGCAGAAAGAGTGGAAAGAGTTGTAATAAGCTTGCATGGCTCAGTCCAAAGTTCAACAATATCTACTAACATATCTATGGCTCACAAAATTAACACTTTTGTTTAATCTTAAGAAAAACCAAAATGTTAAAGGGCAGCAATATGTGTTTTTATGGAGGGTTTTGTGCTGTAATGTTATATAATCCTATCAATCTGTAGACTTAATGTTGTATGCTACTTGAGAGACCTGAGAGTGAGAAAACAAATTAAAAACAGAAAACATCCCAACAGGACACACAAGCAGTCATTCCACTCTCAGAAACACAAAATATGTAGCCAATATTCTTTTTGGAATATTTGGTTGCAGCATATATAACTCAGTTTCTAAGCTAGCAACTGTTAGCATCCATACGCTTTTGAAAATAATATACGTGCACATGTGTCCCACCAATATTTTGTTGCATGTGTGCGGGAATACCTGCGTTGCTGAAATGTCTAACTTAAGCTTGTCATCAGCTAACTCACAAGTGGTCAAAGGGCGTGGCAGGGACAAATGTCAGAGACAAAGCTGCTGTAATTACTACCATCCTAACAGGATCACATACTGTACATACAGTGCAACATTTGTTTTTGTGACTGATTCAACCTTTGTTTATGTTCTTTGTTTGCTTGCATCACACTTAAATTCTGAGTGTGTCTCCGTGCATTATTTTGCCCATCCGGCATTTTAGGCCCACAGCTGCAAGGTACAGGGTTTGGCTCATATCCGCTGCTGAGCTGGCAGTGGAGGGAGGGGTGTTAAAGGGTCTGGACTGGGAGAAGTCATAACAGCTCTCTTTCTGCTGTACTCTTCCACTGCTTCACTTTCCTCATACACAGCTTCAGCGCTGTGTTTTCTTGCTTGTGTGGTTTTGTCTCTGGCTTTGGGGAGGGGTCTCTGCAAATACTTGTGTAGTACTGAACTTCAAGACTCGTATGCCGGGCACTTTTTTTTGCAAAAATAAGCCATCTTTCTTTCCTCCCCACACACACACACACACACACACACACACACACACACTCTGAGGCCCGTGATAGGTGGCATCCCCATGGGTCATGACAGGTAATTTCCCCCAGGTGCTGTGTGTATATTTGTATTTAAGAACCAGCACTGGTATTGAGGGAAGGGCATGGTGGGCTAATCCGTACATGCTAGTATAAGTGTCACCTTCAGGACCACCGCAGCTTTGACTCAGCTCAGGCACTCGCTGGTTAATTCATGTCACACATCAGCTATTGTCCAGAGCAGCCGGAGGGAAACATTCTTCAGTTGAGCAATGTTTTCATCAGAAAACAATAGGCAGAACCACAGATATGCCCGGCTGTTTTTTAAGGGCTCGGTGAAAAGGAGGGCAACGAACCTCCAGTTGTGTTTTTATGAGGGAAGTAAAAGAGCAACAAGAGGGGAAACATGTATGTTAGGAAAGACAAAAACATGCTATCACATGTTAATTTCTCCACATGTACAGAGATCAATAAGACAGCAGTGATGAGCAGGATTCACAGCATTTGTTTGCATATAAATGTTAAATTTAGTTCATAAAAGCTAACCCAAACCGTGTGCTGTGTGCTCATGCAATCCCATGATTCATCATTTTTAGAGGAGGAAAGTGGAACGTAGCACAGGAGTTACAGGAGGGGGGGGTTATAACTCAGTACAGCTCTGTGATGGCCGCTGCCCTCAGCAGACTCAGAGAATTGCCCACAAACGCACAGCTGTTTTTAATCGGTAACTCAGCACCGATGGCTGACCTACATTCTGGAGCTTGCACGTCTTTGAACCCCTGGCCCTGCCAGACTGGCCAAGGCGGAAGCTAGAAAGAATGAGGGAGAAAAACAATAGGCAGGGGAGGCTGGAGAGAGCAAAAGAAACAACAGTGGGATAAGAAAAAGAGAAAGAAAGAAAGAAAGAAAGACACATTTTTGCTTTGTTTTTTGTTATAAAGGATTGGGTAGGTATAGGTTTAACTCAGGTTGCATGGCATGCATACATGTTTAACGACAGAGTATGTCAGAGAGCCAGAGCCTTGTGCGTGCCTGCAAATGTTTCCACAGCCTCAAAGTGCAGCTGTGCACACCTAAAAAAGAACAGAAGGGGAAAAAAGAACTCATAAAAACCTCCTGACTGTCAATTTTCTGGTCCTCTGGATGGACTTGTTACGTGTGGAAAATCCTCATTTTTCAAAATTGCTTTTCTTTGTCAACACCCTGCTGTCTATCAAACTTTCATAAAGTTCTGCTGCCTGCATCTGAATGAGTGCCCCCTTTCATTACGGCTCGAGTGCATCTAGCTAGCATTCCTTGCATGCAGAGGAGGGGTACAGCAGAGTGCCAGGGGTCCCCTGGTAATGACTCATGGCAAAGATCCCTATCCACTCCCACTTGCAAACAGGACCTGGGCAGAGAGGGTGAGTAGGGGTGGGTGGGTGTGTTGTATGGGAGAAAGAAGAAGGGGTGGGAGGGAGGGTGCGTGGTGGTGGACCTGGAGAAAAATGCTGCAAAAACAAAAATCTTTAGCTTTAACTTTTACGCACACTGCTGCGGGAGAGGAAGGAACTGGAAGTGGGTCACTGTGTCTCAGGACTCCAGAAAAAAAGAAAGAAAAATAGAAAGCCCCACCAGAGCGGGGGAGAAGGGAAAACTGAGAGAGAGTCAGTGGTGGACTAAGGCCAGAAAGGAATTCACTGGATTGAAATGTGCAGCGACAAATCTGCAAGGCCGGGAAAAGAAGAAGGCCGAACTTAGACACCATATTACTTGTATGTTTTATTGTGAGTCACAGTGAGAGAAAATAACATGCTGTATCAATGATGTTTGCAAAAGCATTACTCACAGGCACGCTTTCATCTTGCCTCACCAAAAGCAGGTGTGACACAGAAAAGTGCGAACTTCAAAAGCTGTTAGCATTTTAGTGCAAAGCGGGCATGTTTCAATATCAGTCAGTCACTTTCTATAGATACCATATTGACAGTTTCTCACCAATCTTTTTTTCTCCCCAGTTGCCATGGAAATAAATGGAAAGAGTTGAAGCCGCAGAACAAAAAAGCATGTTTATGTGCTGTGATTCAAAATATGGCAATACGACTTGAATCAGTCTGTGCGACTGTGTCGTTGAACTCAAATAACATACAGATGGGGAGACAGACACATTGCAGACATACACTAAGAACCAGTTTTTCAGATTGTGCTGTGCCTTTTGCTGACTGGCCTGCAGCAGTCAGTGGTGCAACTCGGCTTGGTGCACTTGTTGTCCTGTTCCTTCCACTCTGGGCTCTGATGGTCCTCTGGGTTCCTCTTGTTTTTGTACCGGACTGAAACAAAAAGCCTTATAGTAGAATCAGCAGCACCAAACACTGAAGAAAGACATCAAGGTCCTTTGGAGGTAGTGGAATCAACAATGGAGTAACGGGAGGAACTGTACTGATATGACATACAGAACATAACATAACAAAATATGTTCATGATTTTTTGTTCTCTTTGTTTTCATATGCTTCTTTCAATTCCATTCCCCCATTCTTTACTCCTCTTTGAATCAATGTTGTCCAATACTGTAGTTATTCTAGCTAGAGTTCTGTGGATAATTTATTTGAAAAGGGTTAGAAGGTTTGAATGTGATCCCAATTGGGGGTTTCATCTCCCTTCTCTTAGATCTGTTCTATTTTTCCAGTGCTCAGCATCGTAAACCACCGTTGTTTTTGTCACTGCCGTTAAGTAAGCGCATCAGAAATAGACTGAAGGGGTGGCTTCCAAAAGTAGCATATATCCTAGTGCCGATTTGAACTCCCATTTATTACATTAGGGAGCCACAAACATTGTTGCTTTCTATTTATGCATGTATGTGCATGTGTTGCTGCCAAACAGACATGTACATGTTTTCTCTCTCATTACTCATTATGCTTAGCGGTTATTATTTTCACCAAACTACATTTTGTTTTTACAATGCGGAATAATTTTACAGTCAATCTGACGTCTCATCAGCGGCATGTAAGAAAAACATAGAGGAGCTTACTTAAGGAGGCACATGGCTCATGTGTTAATCCTTTTTGACCTGCAAGTAAAAACCTAAATCTATGGAATATAATATACAACATGTTGGTTGTGTTCTTTGGTCATGATACTTTGATGTGAAGCTTTGGATTTCAGGCGGTAGCGCAAGGTAACCTGATGCAAGTCTTTTCATATGATGTTTTGGTCGTTTCACTCAACGGCATGATAATCATGTTTGATAGCAGGCGCTTGTGTGTGTGTGTGTGTGTGTGTGTGTGTGTGTGTGTGTGTGTGTGCGCATGTGTGTCAAGGTCTCCACTACCCTCATTAAGTTGACTATGGATGACTTGCCAGGACTTGTCATGACCTCTATTTGGCCTGTGGTTCCAGACTGTGTGGTGTGTGTTGTGTGTGTGTGTGTGTGTGTGTGTGTGTGTGTGTGTGTGTGTTTGTGTGTGTGTGTGTGCGTGTGCGCATGCTGAGTGGGCCAGGATCTGTCAGTTTAATCTGCTGTCAAAGAGAGGAACAGGAAAGTAGTGGTGCAAAACAACCTGTCAATCACGTGTGCTTTCTCTCTGAGCGTATATCAGTATTTGCCTCATTACATTATGTTTGCATCAACTGTGTTCACATGGAAACAATACTTTGATACAAAAAAAGAAGGCAAGCAGGGGTAAAATGGCAGAACAGGAAGCTGTTTGTGTCGGTGAGAAGTTTGTGCACAAACAGCAGATCTTTACTGCCAGCTCATTATTTAGCAGAGTCAGCATGTGCTGTCTTTCCAACAGAAAGTGACTCACATACTACAATTGCCTCTGTGAAACCAAATATCACACTGATTGGCCACACATCAGCAAAAATACTAACAGTATATATCGCATGATAGATTGAGTTAAGGATGACACATCATAAAGTAGAACGACGTGTAAGCAATAAGGCTTGCTGTGTCTGTGTAATGTCATATACAGCTCTGCATTGTGTTTGGTTTGCGTGTGGTTGATGTAGGGCTGTACCACGGCACATAATGACAGATGTTTGCAGCCGGATTAGTCCTGTGATTCTTCAACAAACATCAGAGAAATAGTTTTGTGTATCTGCTTCCTTGCAGTCCTGTTTGACAGCTCTAAAATATGCTATTAGCACAGGGACAGCTGATTTACAATGCTGAAGATAACACACTGCAGTCACACTTCAAACACAGAGGCCAATGAGACTGATCCAGTGACTTTGTCAGACTTAATCAGTGACAGCTGGTGGAGGATCTTCTAGGGGGCATATGAAGGCCTCGTGCTGGATGTCAGGTATCATTGGCAGGCACTTGATTGATGGGACAAGTGATGACAAGGTATCTGAGTAAGTTTTAAAGCACCTGAAAATTTGTTTTCTTTACAACATTACATATTTTAAGCAATGATAAAAACAACCTCATACGACAAGAGTTAAGCACTTACAACAATCTGCTTTATCAGGATGGTATGGGTGGGGTTAAATCAGAGTTGATTGACAATGACATCTCCCTGCCAACACAGACAACAAACCTAAACAGAAACATTCTGCTTACCAGAGAGTAAACTATTCATTATCTATTATATAGGACATTGGTCCCCATCCATTTTGGCTTGTGACCCCTTAAAATGAAACAAAGTCTACTTGTGACCCTTCCCCAGAGGTTTTATGAGTGGTCAACAAGAGTACTGAACTATCTGACGTAGTTTCATTTGAAGGATTTTTAGAGCACTGAAGAGGTCAAAGTATGCAGAATTTCACAAGAAAAACTAATTCCTAAGAAGTTCCTAAGGAAGGATCCTAAGAAGTTTTTCTTAAGAAGATATCACAGACAAATAGAAATATATAAAAATCTTATGTGAGAACAAGTATTCTTTTAAGTTTGACAGATAATATTGTATTCATGTAGTACCCTATTTCTTAAAATAAGAAGCTGATTATTGGAAGTTTAGGAAGTTTTTCCTCGTCACTGTCGCACTGTTGCTTGCTCTGGAGGGAACTACTAGAACTGTTGGGTCCTTGTAAATTCTGGAGTGTGGTCTAGACCTACTCTATCTGTAAAGTGTAACTCTTGTTATGAATTGATACTATAAATAAAATTGAATTGAATTGATTAGAAAAACAGATTATTAGGGTCT
Source organism: Etheostoma spectabile (assembly GCF_008692095.1). Classification (NCBI taxonomy): domain Eukaryota; kingdom Metazoa; phylum Chordata; class Actinopteri; order Perciformes; family Percidae; genus Etheostoma; species Etheostoma spectabile. Next base: position 11,587,431 of record NC_045734.1, read on the forward strand.
TTAAGCAATGCAATCACTATGGAAAAACAAGAACAGGAGATGTTGAATTAGGTTTTGACAACCAAATTGTCATTGTGTATTGATCTTCTAAAGAGCTCTGGTTAGGTGTCTCAGTAAATAAAGAACCTGTGGCTTTGTATGTTTTCGAGTATCAAGTCAAATGCACTGCCAATTGAGGCCTTCAAAAGGGCCCATGGAGAATCATCATAAAGAGAATAGGAGCATACTTGCTTATTAAGATTTCTGACACAAACACATTTTCAAAGGCACAAAAAGAGAAAAAGATAAACATAAGTGGTAGTGGTAGAGTAATTCATTGCTCCTCATTGTGCTCCTCAAATGTATGGAATTTTTCTCTCCCCTTTGGGGGCCCATCGTGCACTTTGCTGTCATTTACAATGGCATTTTTAAATGTCACATCATGTCCACAAGGCACAGGATGTGACTTGACTATGTGGTAAAAGCAGGCAGATGCGTGTTGTTTTTGCAACACCAGACTAGTTTGCATTTCCCGGCAATGGCATTGGCAAATTATTAAGCTTTGGTGGTTGATTTATGGACTTTATGTTTGGCATTTAAAGAGAAAAGGGAAGTTTAAAGTAGCATGACTTGTGTTTTTATCAGCTTTCCAGAGTGACATCACTGTAAAGACGTATGATGGGCAGTTTCACAATAACGCAGCAACCACAGGAACCATTCCTTACTGTCTTATAAGGGTTTCACTTTTGACAACTATGTCAAAGTCCACACTACAAACTCTTGGGTTGGGGCCGGGGCTGCATCTAATCTCCCACAAAACAACCTGTGTTTTCGTCCCCCATGCTGTCATAGAGCATCCATTGTGTGTGCTGTAAAGACGTGACTGTCAGCTGTACATGTTAGTGGACGTTTCTGTACAAGCACCTACAGTATATTGGTTGTGCAAGTGAGATATTTTCAGAAGATGGAACAAAGAGGAAACACACTAATATTTGTTACTCAAAAATGCATTTTATATCAACACATTAATAAATAATACTACCACTGGTGCATGTGGATATAACAAAGTCATAGTATCATAACTAAGTTTACAATCATACATTATTAGTAGTTCACAGAATGCAGTAACCTGTTGTTAATATAAAGGTCTGTCACAAGTTACAAAACTCTCTCATTTGCTTTGTGGAAAGCATAAAATAAATCACTATGTGCAAAGAAAAGATTCATTGGTTGTAACCATGTCTTTTGAACCACTTATGCGCCTGCTGGCTCAGGAGGATTCAATACCAATTAAGTCTCCCCTAAACTGTCCCTTTATACTGTTCTCCAAATCTCTTTAAATAAACATAATTTTTTAAACGTAAACTTGCTTGGAGAAACATGCTTCTCATCACTCATCTATTTTACTTCATGTATTTGTGGATGTGTTGCTGCTGCTTTGTAGCCTCACCCCTACTGTGGGTCGAAAGGGGTGATGTCTCTGATGTGAAATAAGAGAGAGGGAGATGCTAGGGAGAGAGAGAGAGAGAGAGCAAGAGAGAGACACATGCTGCAAGGCCACATCTTACATACTCAATGCCAGTTTGCCATTTCTTCTGGGAGAAGCTATAAAGTAATTAGCAGAAGTAATTACTGCATACATCACATGTCTAACCTCACCATGGAGAGGAAAACAAAATAATAAAATAAGTTTCATTTTGACTTTCCTCTATACGACATATGGCGTATAGAGTTGCATATCAAATTGGGCTGGATGAAAATGGATGGATGGATATTCATGTATTATTTATACATCATGTTTTAATGTTAAACACTGTACCTTTCTTAATATACCACAGCAGGGAGCATGTATGTATTTGTTTTCACTGAAGTAAAAACATAACTTCCCTTGCTCATCAACATTTGCTATGAAGTTGTTGCTGTTGTGTGTGTGCCTGTGTGTGGGTGTGCTAAGGGGGTCAGAGGAAGTGTATTTTGTCACATTGTGTCATTGAGCAAACAAGTTGACCAAACATCTTCTCTTTAATACGTAGGAAAAATACAGTAACTCAGGGTACAGTGGTAATGTTGTCTTGCAAGAAAGAACACTGATCCATTTTGCTCCTATGTTAGTACACACATTTCAAATTTAAGAGTAATGAAAAGCTAAGAGGTTTGTTTTTATCTACTTTTAGCTCCCGTTTGAGTCCTTCACTTCAGGTTTTTCACTTTCACTTCAGATCTACCAACAGTTCTGAAAAATAATTATTTTCAAATTCCTGTCTGCATGTGGGTCATTGACGTGGTATGAAATGTTGTGTGGTTAACAACCAGTTGCCACCCATTGCTGCTTTAACACAATATCTCTCACGGCCTAACACACCCTCTTATGTAGTAAGTGCTCCCTTTAATCCAGATGGTACAATGGGTTTGCCAGAAGGGCCGATGCACTCTTGAGCCGATTCGGGCCGCTGGAAAACAAAAACAAGTGTGGAAAGACAGGCGTTTCACACTAGTTTGTCAAAAATATGCAAGACTGCACGGCTGCAGCCTGGAGCTTCCCACCTGGTGCAGTCCCTGGGCTACTACTTTTTAAAATAAAAGCTTGCGTCTTGTCCATTATGTCTTCACACTTGTGTTTTGGGTGTTTTAAGTTTGTTAAAATATGTTTTAAATAAAGAAGCATTTCCATTCCATTCTAAGATGGTGCCATGGTAGTTTATTATTATTTTATTATTATTTAAGGTTTTATAAATGGTGTGCATTATTTAATTACGAAAGCGTGTTAGTGGCCCCCTCATGCTGCTGGTGCCATAATCTCACATGAGCCTGTTTTTTGCAGTTATGAAGCAAATAATGTTCCTTTCTGAAATTGGGTGGTAAGGGATAGAAAAGATAAACAATCATGATTAGATGAGTAAAGATAAACATGTCTCAAATAAAGTGCAGTTTTATTAGTATTGCTTTTACTGTAACAACACAACTGTAACTGTTTGCCCAAGTCTTACTAAGCTGTGGTGCTTTTTTCTATGAGAGGTCATTCAACCGACCTCAGAGCCTACGTGCAGAAAAAAACACTCAAAAAACAGAAGCTTGTTGTAGTCTACTGCCCTCTAGTGACTGAAAGACATGACCTTGCTGCATTTGTATAGTACATTCTCGAGTATCTTGTCGGTTTTGGCTGTGATGTGGATCAAGACACATGCCAGCCAACATTCTAATATGACAGCTGTTCATCTTCTCAAACAATTTATACTGTGCCACCAAAAATAGGTATTACATTTCTGAAACACTTTTATTCTGCCAGGAATATTTCAATTAGAATTAAAAAGTAATTTACAAAGGTACAGGTCAAGACGGAAACATTCAATTTTGTATAATCAAATAATAAATTATGAACATATGCAAGCTTAGAATGGACAATGCCAAACAAACATATGACATTTAGCCACAGGGCATGTGTATTTAATCAGGAATTGATTTTGTTTTTATAATCTTCAATGAAATATTCTAGCTCAAAATGACTCTGTAACTTGTAACCAAAGTACAGAAACATTAAATAAAAAAAGTCTCACCCCAAAACAGTAGAGCTATGTTTTAAAATTTAGGGTAGGATCATGTGAAAATAGCTGTGACACATGTCCTGTAGCCTAGAGTGTTCACTATGTGGAACATACTGCATGTTGTCAACAATATGTTGCCCTCCAACAAGTCCCATCAAAGACTGAAGAGCCCAAAGGACTGACCTGAGCAACAGAAACCTCAATGAAATTGCCGAGTAACTATCACCGAGACTGAATTTTAAGGTAAAGAATGATAACAGCAACCTTAAAGTGTGCCATAACAAGCAGGTGCTCTTCAAGCTTCTAACTCACCTGTTGGCACTTCATTAGCCACATTTTATTAAGCCGCCTTTCCCTCAAACACTTTTTGGTGTATAGAACCTTTACAACCATAGGTAATCTGTTTGGACTTTACCTGTTGTGTTAAGAAACGGGCTGAAAAATTGTTTCTATTCCTCACTGCTCCATCCAGCTCTTGCTGTACTTCGACTTTATCAACAGTGCAGAGAACAACCGCACCAATTGAGGACTGAAGTTTTTTTAGCTCCACCTTTCACTATTGGACTATTGGATGTGCTAGGTAGGCTACCTCGACAGAGGGGTAACAGTGAACAGAACGGAATGGAGTGCTATTGATACCATCAACAACTTTTCACAATAGAAACGCAAAAAATAACCGTTCTAATATGAAACAAACTGAACTGATCCGGACTGTCAGTTATAGAGTTCTCAAGTCAGACTTCAGTCTCTATTTTCTGGAGTCGTGACTTGACTTGGACTTGCACACTGATGACTTGGACTCGAGGATTTATGAAATCGGACTCAAGCATTCAAAGAGGATAGTCCTATTCAAATAGGACTTGGAAGTTGGAGGAAGATTCTGACTACTTTTGTTTGTAATAGACAGTGATAGAGTACTCATCCTGGTCTCAAGTCCGACTGGAGTCGCCATTCCCTGGACTCGTGACTCGACTCAGACTCAAACTCAGTTAACCTGGTGATTTGACTCTAACTCTTTTTTGGTGACTTGAGACTTGACTCAACTACTGCACTGCACAGTGTAGACTCAAACTAACCCACTACGATGTTAGCTAGACTAGTTTGTTTAACAAGATAGGAAGAATTATTTTGAAGCAGTCACCAATTTTAAACCGTTCGGTTTAAAGTATGCTATAAAATATGACAGAAAGTTAGTTTAAAAGTCTTACCTACTGCACCTTTAAAGTGTAACATTTTGATTATTATAACTTTTTTCTGTTAAATTTGGTATATATACAGTGTTATACAGTTTTTTAACTGAAAAAACGCTAACGTTACCTAATCTATTAACGTTAGATGAGTTTCCAGTGGTAGCCTATTACTAATTGTTTGTAGCCTACTTTTTTGTTTCAGAGGAAAATATATGCTACTTTATTTAATAAATACAATTTGAGGCTGATTCAAGCTATTTATTTCAAAACAACATATTAATATGAGGGTATTTGACCTATTAACGTTACCATATGCAATGATAAATAGCCTATGCTTTGCCTAATGAAACAATCATTTAACGCTCTTCACCATTCTTAACATACTGATACTTCTGCTACTTGTTCACTACAGGTTTTAGGCTACTTGCAATGGAGTAGGCCAATGAAGTTAGTTTGTGCCATCTTTACCAAGAGTTAAAGGTCCCATGGCATGAAAATTTATATATATCATTATATATATATTAATATGCGTTCCCCCAGCCTGCCTATGGCCCCTCAGTGGCTAGAAACGACAACAGGTGTAAACTGAGCCCTGGGTATCCTGCTCTGCCTTTGAGAAATTAGGCATGTTCAAGATGAGCCAGGTCCGTGCAGAATTGATCACCGGCGGTCACCGCCCGTTGCATGCCGTTAGATTTGTGTCCGACTTGATCCCGACTTGCTCTGATATCATGCACACGTAGGCTACGATAATCTCACAGGAGCAAGGCGGCCGCAGTTCTGAGACGCAGGCAGCGCATTTGTTTTTCACCGACTGCAAGACCCAGGCAGACCCAGAGCATGCTGGGAAACGCCGGCCTCTCAGTTGATTTAACAGCTAATTGGTTCACAATCGACTCAACATGATGACGTTTTATGTAAACTTTTCATTGTTGGGAGGGATTGGAGGGATGTCTGATTTAAAGTCATATTCTGTACAGAACACATGTGAGACTAAATCCATTCAGGTCACGGATCATCTACTGTGCGTTGTTAATTAAAATCAGCAACAGATTGCATGTAGAGCCTTTTGACAGCTACTTTGTCATAATTAAAACAACTGGAGACTGTGTACAAGCTGATATGTGGGTCCGATGACATTTTATTAAATTGAAATCGCACCACAGTGTTTCTGTGACTTCCTGGTCAGCCTGAAGGCTGCTGGAAACAGCTGGAAACTGTCGAACTTTAGCGTGGCTTTTTGTCACCGCCCCTGCTGCTGCCGCCTGCTCTCGTCCACTTTACAGGCGAGGGGCAGTTAATCTCAAACAAGCCTAAGGAAAGCTCAGATGGGCCCATCTGGTTACCTCCACTTTCTCTGCTTTGCCCGCCCAGAGAATTTGGCCCACCCCTGAGAGAAAGACATCATGGGTTTCAAAGTATCAGTTGGTCAAGGCCACGCCTCCACCCTCCACCTTGCCCCCCCCCTCCTCTTCAAAAACTACAGACGCAGAAATGGCACATACTAAGGAAAGCTCATTGTGGGACTGGCAATAGTGGCTGTAATTCTGCACCAAGGCTGAATTTTGGGAAAGAGAC
>NC_045734.1:11593729-11595421 GCF_008692095.1 Etheostoma spectabile
GCATTAGGGGACCACTAAGGTCTATATAAAAGCATCCAAAGAGCGCCATGTTATGGGACCTTTAACTAAGATCTAACCTTAATGTGCTTCCAGATATAGATTTAGATTTCCATTAGCCTACGTTTAATGTTAATTCCATTTCTAGAGAGGCCTGCACAAACAAATCATCAGTGAGCAAAAACGGTTTGTTCATTTGACCTTTGTGTACAACTACCGGTAGGCTATATGTCAAATATTGTGGTTCCGTTTCACTACAATAAAAAAACGCACAATTGTTGCGTTTTTATGATCAGCAGCAGTAGGTGCAAAAGTGTGCCGTGTTGAGGCGTCCCTGTGTTGCTGTTGCTGGGAGCTCCGGCCAATCAAAGCCGCAGTGCTCCCATACAAGTACTTAGTGGGCTGGAGAAACATGACATCATGCACAGCTCCGACCCCTCTCTACGAACACAAAGAGTAAAGCATATTTATTTTACTACTGATAACCACAGTCGACGACAGAACCGTCTACACTGTGATACTCCGCGGTCACATCCATAAAATACACCGGGATCTGGCCCTGGTACTCCGGTGTGCAGCGGAGTCTGGGAGGGGCATCCGTCCGTCGTCCGTCCGGGCAATGGCGGATGGGGATGCCACCGTGTCTGTGGAGTGGGGCAGTGGTGATGGGTGCTTAGCAAAATAACATTCCACCTGTGCATAAACATTTTCTCTGTTACGCTCGGTATACAGCTCGCGCCATGGATCCAGAGAAAACGTTGACGTTCTGCTTCGGGCTGAAGGCTGAGGAGGTAATGCACTGCACAGCTTTCCTTTGATAAACACTGCTGCTGACAGCTGGGCTTCAGTTATTCTGCAGAGCAACATGCTTCCCTCGGTCTGTGTTGTTGTTGACAAACAGTTACCTCAACTTGTTCTGTACCGATCTGTCTTTCCATTTCTCCATCTTTGACTTTTTGTGTCTTTTAATATATTTCTCAAGGACAAGATGTGCATTGATTGCACCACTGCAGCAAATGTTTTTTTTGTGTGTGTAGTAAAGTCAGGTATTGGTTAGGTAAATCTCCAGAATATTATGGGAATATTCAACAAATATTTTAAAATGTAGGCTGCTGGAAGGTCACTTAACTTAAATTCTAAATTGTGAGGGATACCACACACATACAGTCAACTTTCTCTGTAAATACTAAAGGAATGTTATTGATTTCTGTAGTAGTTTGTGACTCATTGGCTTGTGTTGCTGAACCTGCAGCTAGATTTTAAGTTGATTCCTTGCATAGCTGACAAAGTCTGCCATAATGCACCAAGGATTTAGCTCTGATTTATGAAGCTGTTATCAGAAGAGCTTTAACTGCCAAACCCTTAAAGCCTAATAAATCTAATGTACAGCTGCTTGTCCAGCAGAAGAACAGCATACTGCTGATTCAGTACTCTACCCAGCCTCACACTGGGGATGATGTTTCCTTGATTCAAGTCAGTTTTTCCCCCAAAAATATTTTATAACTACCACTACTACTTATAATACCACTACATTGGCTTCAATCTATTGAAAGTACTCAAGGAGACATCTCAGCCAGTCATTTTGACCACAGGTGTCAGAGAAAGGCTCACAGTCCATAAACTAGCATGTTCGTCACAGGTTTCATGTCATCTCTGTGTGTGTGTGTGTGTGTGTGTGTGTTTGTGTGTGTGTGT
>NC_045734.1:11595431-11597525 GCF_008692095.1 Etheostoma spectabile
GTGTGTGTGTGTGTGTGTGTGTGTGTGTGAGTGTGTGAGAGACCATGGGACCCCAGAGTTTTAAATCATTTTGTGGTTAGTCCGTGGTCTCTGGGGAAGTCTGAATGATAACTTAACACCCATGTGTGTGTACTACTGCCGTGTGGTGGGCTCACCACAGGAACTCCGGTCCCTCTTGAAACCCTCGTGACTCAGACCTTTTCTAACAGTATAAAAGCTTCCTTATAAACCAACTGAGGTTAAATTTGAGAGTAAGTTATGCAGCATGACTCTTCTGTTGGGTTTTGATGTGGCACACTATTCAGTGGACAAACGCACTGTTTGCAGGACCAAACATAAAAGCATCTTGAAGCAAACAGGTGACTGTCAGTAGAGATGTTACAGATGAACCAGGACTCCTGCTGGAGAGCTCTGTAAAAAACCTCACTACTTTTTTGGTACCCACCGAAATATGTCTGACTGCCAAGCTTCCAGTGCTGGTATGCTTGCTTGGATTTGTACTATCAGATACAATTTAAATGATAATTTTGCAGGCTTTAGTTTATATTTTGTAAAGGCAAAGCTGTTGTCCGGCTTGCACAACCAGATTTTAGCAGTTTGGTTTCTTTTGTTAAATAAATAAAAAATGTTTAATAAAAAAACATGTTTATCTTGTTTATGTGGTATTTAAGTAGTGTATGTAAATGTACCAAGCTATAATCACACTGCCTGTCAAGATCATGTGTTCATGGCCACATAGCGAAGCAGAAACTAATTATCAGTTTGTCCAAAGCTCAGCCTGTATGTCCTTGGTAAGACAATGCTCTTTCCCCAGAGTATAATGTAATGTTGTATTGTGCAACATTGATAAACCTGTGGATGCATTAGGTGTTAAAAAAGCGTCTACTATGCGCAGTTGTAGATGATATACTACAGTAAATATGAATGTCTCAAGGATGACTAACGGCTACTATTGTCATTTGCCTGGAGGTAGCTGCTTTCTGGATTTTGACTCATTGTCATTTTGTACTTTCTAAACAGGCCGTAGATGTAATTCTGAACCTGTACATAGCTGTGTGTGCACTGGCATGTATGCATGTACACACACTGCAGCTAACATTGTTCCCTATGCTGAGTACATAACCAGCAGCCAGTTAACAAAAAACGATCTCATTTACATGGCTCATTGAAAGCCCCCAGTGTCTCCACATCCAGCAGCTCACACACGCATATTTTCTTATTACTCACAGTGGGCCTGAATGACATTTACAAAGGCGTCAGCGACACCCAGATCATTTTTAAATCTGCACCATTACAGAATTGCATTTGAGTAGAGTAAACGCACATATGGTATTATTTCCACCGCAGATAATATTTGGACTCAAATCATTATATGATCATTAGCTAATGGTGCCTATTTGCTAGCACCCATCCTTATTGATAGGCCAGCCTTTGTGATTGTTGTAGGTTTCATTGCCTGCTGAGGGGCTAAAAATAATCCCAAAAGGAAAATGTATATTCTTTAAAAATGACTAGATGTTTTTGTTATATGTGACTGCTTTAGTGTCAAACAAAGATGCCAAACATTTGCTGATTCCAGCATCTCAAATGTAAGAATGTACTGTTTTTATAAATTGAATATCTTTGGGTTTCAGACTTTTGTACAGACAAGACAAGCAATCTGAACATGTCACCTTGGGCTTTGGGAATGCGTGTCGGGTGTTTTTTCTCTATTTTCTGACATTTTACTGACTGAACATGACCATTTGCATGCATGTGTGCGTTTGAAAGAAAAAGTGAGACTGTCGGGGATTTGGTACCTTCTGTCTGATATCTCAACCCACAGAGGAGAAATAGGTTTTGTCAAAAAGCCATCGACCTTCCCAGCTCCTTGAAGAGCCAGGAGTGTAGGGTAACCAGCGTCGTCAGACTTTGGTGCTCTTTTTTAAAACATTTTTTATTATGTTTTAATTGTGAGAATGACCGCGCAGTATCATTTGTTTCTTGTGAAACATGTGCCCTTGTCAGTTTTAACATCTGTCAATCTTTTGTTTGTTCTTGCCATTTACATCATATACTTTCTCTCTTTCTCTCTCTCTCTCTCTCTCTCTCTCT
>NC_045734.1:11597535-11601057 GCF_008692095.1 Etheostoma spectabile
CTCTATTGCTCCTTCTTAACCATTGTGCCTCTCTGTCTTTTAACAGATGACCATGTCCCTGCAGGGGCTGGACGGGACTGAAACTGCTACAGTAGGGAGCTCTACCTTTAACCACAACTAAACATTTGATATCACTGGATAATATAACACATTGTAAAGGAGTTACAAAAATGCCTCCAAGCGTAACCACGGTGATTGCTATGGCAATGCATAATTTATTGTTAGCACTTCTCAATCTCATGTGTGGTAACTATGTACATAACAAATTTAATAACCCTGTTCTTGCTGCATTATTATTGTGGTTCATGGATTTTATGTTGTGTCAAACATATGTGATTTAAATGTCTGGGTTTAGTTCTTCACTTGTTTCTCTACCTCACACTGATTTGCTAATGATTAAGATGGAACTGTAACATTCACAGAGGTCTTTCCATTTTTCTGTTTAGGTGGCTGTTTCTCAGAAGGAGCCTGACCTGCGCACAGTTAATGAGGTGTGAGATTTTTTAAAAGTAAATCTTGACCTTTAGCTGCCAACATGCATACTATCATCTCACAAAATAATCTTAAAGCTGCACTTATTACTGTTTGTATTAAAGGTGCAGTAGGTAAGACTTATAAAACAAACCTGTCATATTTGCTGACATGAAGCCGGTAATTCCGTCTCAGGTTTGTTTCCACCCGAGTTGAGTACAAACCCCCTAGACGTTACCTGGAATGAGACAAGGGAGAGGTACGCACCAGATTGAATAGGAAGGGATGAGGAGAGGATGTAAGGGAGGATGAAGGGATGTGAGTAGGAATGAGGTAGGAAGGAGAAGAAATGAAAGCTGGGTCGAGAAATCTGAAACAAACAGAGCAGGACGTGTATACCAGGTAGAAGTAGACCGGGCAGTTTATTGGAGGTGTGGTTGAAGCATGGCTCTGGTCCTGAACCTAAGTTAACTAATTCACTTCATTTGGTACAGCCTCAGTCTCATATCAATGCTGTTATTAGCTGCAGCAGGCCGCTGAGTTCAGCAAAAAGCTCTTATAATGCCACTGCACAGCATCAAACAGCAGGAGGACAAAGGCTCTGACTACTTCTTGAGCATGTAGCAGCTACAAAGCCTGATATTTCCCTCAGGTGGAAACCAAAACAGATGTCATACTACAGCAGTGAATATTGGACTTATATTTGTCAGGTGACCAGAGACATGACTCCAAATGTCCGCCACGGTATAGTGATAATATCTTAGTTTATTTACAGCTTATTGTGCAGCTAAATCAAGATTAAGATCAGATTAAGATTTCAACTGCCTCTTATGGTGTTCATCAGCAGATGGGAGTTTGCTCAGTTGTCATGGAGACGCCTCATGACATGTATGTCAGGTGATAACCTGTGGTCGTAAGTATTTTCTCAAAGTACTTTTGTGAGGGTCGAGAATTAATAATCGAGCTTATCTTTTCATCTTTCGAAGGGAGAACCATTCCCATACCAACCTTTACAACTTTATCTCTGCAGTTTAATTATTTTTTTCCTGTGGTGATACATGCTGCGGTGTTTTGTCCACCAGGTGGTGAAGCATGACGGGGGTTCTGGTAGCCAGTCTGTTGTCAGTCCCTACTGTCCTGGTGTAAATGACACTCCAGGTTACCTGTGTGAAACAGGGCACTGCTGCGGAGAGACAGGCTGCTGTACCTACTATTATGAACTCTGGTGTGAGTCACCTGACTTTACCTGACTTTTGGGGCTTTCCCCTCTCCATGCACATTCATTTTCATTGTTGTCATTATGTCATTTGTTTAATTTGAACTCAAACTAAAACTCAAACTAAGATACTGTCATGGTCAAATATTTAAAATAAACACTAGGAGGCACCAAACAACACGCTGCATGTTACAGGGCTATCTAGGTAAATCTGATCATTGGAAAATCCCTTGACATCTGAAACTATGTTTTTCTTGGTGAGATAATCAGCATCATATAACATTGTACATTTACAGATAAAGTTAAGTAATTGGTTATGTTAAAATCAAAGGATTTATCCTTTGCTCCTACAACTGTAATCACTGCATTCAGACTTTTGACATTTCAAACTATACATAACTATGGTAGAAAAGCATCTTTTTTTTTAACTGAAATTAATTACCTACCTCAAATATGTTGTTTGAACGTTGATATCATGGTCAAACTAATGCAAACAAAGCTTATAAATAAATCTAACATTGTACGGTATGCTTAGGAAAATGTACAGCAGTAATGTAAAAACATTACAAATTGTTTTCATAAATATGTTGGGTTCATTTCCTGTCCTCTGCAGGGTTCTGGCTGCTGTGGACAATGCTGATCCTCTTCAGCTGTTTCTGTGCCTACCGCCGCCGCCGGGCCAAGCTGAGGATCCAACAGCAGCAGAGGCAGAGGGAGATCAATCTGATCGCCTATAACGGAGCCTGCAACTACCCTTCCTCAATGCTGGACCTCAGTAGGTTTATTTATGTTATTTCATTTCACATATCTATATTTTTCTTTTTCTTAGTCTTTAAAAACATGCTTGTGTCTTTTAATACTGTTTAAAACAGTGTTTTTATAATGAAATCAATTTTCCAGAACGTATGTTTTGGTTTCCTTTATTGTGTTGGTCTCCTGAGGAAAAAGAGAATTTTAACACTACGCTCAGATACTATATGTCTCTAATTTTTTAATTTTTTTTGTATCCCCATTGGTTATTTCAGCAACAACTAGTCTTTCTGATGTTCATTTAAAGAAAGTACTGCATAGTATAGACAACAGTACAGTACAGTATATATTATGGTCAATGCAGTCATCTCCACTCATTAAGACAGTTTTACACCATGCAGAATGAAATAACAAAACGTTAACATGTGTTACATGTATTAAGTAGAATAACAATTAACCATTAAATAAAACATCCATGCTGCAAAGAAATTTAATTTAAGAAAAAGGCTGAGTCATTTTGTAGTAGCAGTTGGGCACTGTAGTTTTTAACAAATGTCACCAAAACAATTAGAATAGGGTGCATACGATGGACTAAAAAGGTTTAAGGAATTTGAAGCCCTCGAGAGCGTAATGTTCTCATCTTCTTGGCTATAAAGTCATTAAGACATGTCTACGTGTTTCATTAGGCCTCCATCAGGGCAAGTACAAAATGGCTGCCCTGATGAAACGCGTAGGCATGTTTTAGTGACTTTGTAGCCAAGAAGATATTGAAGGCTTTTAAAACATTACCTTCTCTAGTGCCTCAGATTCCTTCAACCTTTTTTTTTTTCAAACTAGTAGGATCCTCAAACTGAAAAGCACCAGTGGGACACTTTGTACTAGAGCCCGACCGATATATCGGTGGGCCGAAATTATCTGCCGATATTAGACATTTCTAATCTGATCTATCGGCATTAATAATGGCTGATTAAAAAATAAAAATTTAAAAGAATAACTACAAATAACCAGTGTTAGGGAAATCCGTTTGTGTTTTTTTACGCGTTTTTTAATATATATATATATATATATATATATATATATATATA
>NC_045734.1:11601073-11645050 GCF_008692095.1 Etheostoma spectabile
TTTTTTTTTTTAATATATATTGGAATATCGGATTTTTAAATAACCAAATATTTGTATCGGTACTGGCCTTAAAAATCCTTTATCAGTTGGGCTTGACTTTATACACACCCAAACAGCACTCCATAAAGACTTTATTGTGACTGAGCATTTGCTAGACTATTGTAAGTCAGAGATGAATACACACTTTGTTGGTTAGTTAGTAGCGTGTATGTGGGATTGACTCAAAATAAAATACAGTGCCCATATTAATAAGGGAACATGTGAGACAGTGCAACAATGGAGGTCTATGGCACAGAGGACAGGCTATATCAGGCTTTAGATCGACAGGCTTTAGTACTTGTTCGTTGGTTGAACTCATTGTTGGTTTGTGTCTTTTCATGTGATTTATTGACATTAAGAAAAGTATAACATGCTGCATCTCTAGTCTTGTCCTTTTACAAGTCAAGTAGCAGACTGCGCTGTGACATATTTTTTGTCACAGGTTTTCTGGCTTCCTTCAAGTTGCCCTCCTACGAGGAAGTGGCGGCGCAGCCCAGCACCCCTCCTCCACCTTACAGCTCCGTCTTTGCCCTGCAGGGAGGTGCCATGGGGGGTCCTAGCTCCTCTTACCCCCATCATCTCCAGTACCGTCACCCCTGCCCTCCCTATCTGGGCCCCGGTCCCAGTGGCCTGACTTCCTCCCAGAGCTCTGACAACTACACTAGCTGTTCATGCGAGTCATGCTCCCTCACCTCCCCCTCTAGCACCTCCTTCTCTGTCCAGGTGACAGACGAGACATATGACAGCAGCCACATCTCCACACCAAGTGAAGCAGGGGGCGACTATGCTGTCATGCCAAGGGTTCCGGCCAACTTCACACCAACTTTTTCCATGACACCTCCGTTACACGTTCCCCCTGATGTCATACCCAAGGCCACTCCGGATGTCATACCCGTACAAATACTGTCCTCAAATGGCAGTGAAGGAGTCTCGCCTTCAGCTCCACCTCTCTCTCTTCCTTTACGCTCTCGTCCTTCACACCCTTCTCGCCTCCCACTTTCTCCCCTCATTCTGCTACATTCCCTGCCTCCTGGTCAAATCCATCCTCTTGTCCTCTCAGACCCACTTGGAGCTGTGGCCATTCGGAGGGAGAAAGACGAGGAGGAGGCCCGGCCTTGTGGTCCAACCCCCAGGCCCACTCAATATCCCCCTAAACAGGCTCTCTTTTTCTCAAACATGGCAGTTTCCACACATTGCAACAACAAAGAGGAGCAAAAACGAGAAAAAGAAGAAGAGGAAGAGGAAGATGAGGAGGAGGATCATTTCCGGCATCGACGGCTAACAGGTGACTCGGGCATTGAGGTATGTCGTTGCCACGTGAAGAGAGAGGAACAAGAGGAAGAAGAACTACCAAAGGGACATTCTGGGAAAGGAAGGAAGGCTTTGAAGGAAGAGGAAAGGGAAGACATGCTGCATGACAGCGTGGACTGTTCCCTCCGAGGGAAGGCTGCTGTTCAGTCACCACTCCTGGGCCTCTGCGTTGAACAGCGTGATCACGTCTCTTCATCCTCCAGTATCCTCCAGAAGACAGGCGAGGCCATCTTCACTGTGGAGTCCTCGTAAGCTGACAGCCTGTGAGATGTTGTCAAACAAGTGGGAAAAGTGAGATATTAATGCTTGATAGCATCTTCATAGATCAAGACTAGTAGGTGGAAAGTGAAATCACTGAAGAAGAGTCTTGCAGAGGTCTTACCATGGTTGGGGGCAGGATGACTAATGTATTCTCTTGTTTTCTCTTTATTTAAATGAGAAACTCCAAGAGAGGCCGACACCTGAAAGTCCTATTTTGTAGGTAATTTATTTATAGTTTGGGAGACAGCATATTTTCTCCTCTAAAGGGATGAAAATGCTAATGAGTTGCTCTTTCGTTGTCTCCATTTTCCAACATGCTAACCAAATCCAGTTTTACCAGTGGATCGGAGTAAACATGTCCCTCTATTGTTTACTTTTCATCTCTCTTTTATTTACATGATGCAAAATTGCAAAAAAAAAAACATTTTAGCTCCTTGAAATGAAAAACCTAGCTCAGTGGTTCCCAACATGTGTCAACAAATAAAGCAGAGGGGTTGTGATGATTAACCGAATAAGAAAGAAGAAACGTAGTTCTGCTAAAGAAAATTATATGCTAATGGTTCTTTAATCTTTACAGTTTTACCTCTCTGAACATTTAAAAAGAAATTGAAATGAAACAGTCTGAGATGCGAAAATCAATCTTTAGTGGACCAGCTCACAGCATTCTGACATATGCAATGTGTGTGGGGGTCACAGAAAACAAAGGTTGGGAACCGCTGTCTGATTAATCATATTAATAAATCATCCCAGCAGCAGTGAACAAGACTGTTTATCATTGACAACTTTTTAAATTGTGTGTGTGAAGAAAAAACGGCCATTCATTTCAAAAGAGCA
The DNA here is from genome assembly GCF_008692095.1 of Etheostoma spectabile. Taxonomy (NCBI): domain Eukaryota; kingdom Metazoa; phylum Chordata; class Actinopteri; order Perciformes; family Percidae; genus Etheostoma; species Etheostoma spectabile. Next base: position 11,603,519 of record NC_045734.1, read on the forward strand.
GCTCTAACTAATTGTGTCTGGATTCTATCTTTTGAAGAGGTTCTGACTACTGGACACATGGTTTGAGGTCACAGGACTAACCAGTGACCTTTTTTTGTTGTAAGGTGAATTTTTGCTTTCACCAGCCTACTTCCTTCTGTTTTAGAGGAAATAAGAAGGGAGCTATCATGACTGATTCAAGAAGTGTTTTATACATTGTGTCTTATATTGCTCCCATAAGGGGTGCAAACATTATTTATAATGTGTGGGTGGCAAAGCTTTACAATGGTCTTATGATTATACATTGTTGTTCCAGACTGTTAAATGATTATACTGTATAATGAACTGACTGTTTGACTTAGGATTTAATGTGCTTGAACATGTTGCTGGTTGGTCGTTACCGTTTTTGCAAGGCAATGGAAGTCTGATTCCAACGTCCAACTGTTGACTTTTTACAAGGCAGAAACTTTAAGCCTAATCTCAGCACTGATAATGAATGTAAAAGGTTATGCATTGCAACAAAAAGATACACTGAAATTGTTTACGGAGAGTTGTTATACAGCATGACGCTTGACGGAAAACCTCTGATAAAGTGTCCAAACCTGCAGCAAGGCTGTACAATCTGCCAGATGTGGGCTTTGACACGACACTTTGAAATGAAGTGCCCATTGTAATGTCTTTCTGAGTCAAGTAATGCTTGTGAGATTTTAAATGTAGGGAGTGCAGGTTTAAAGTCCGAGTAATGCCTCTTTTATTATTGCTGTGGCTAAACATGGAGAGTTGGACTGCTTTTCTCTAAATGTATCCCGATTGATCCTGTTTTTTTGTGTGTGAAATCATTCATCAGTTGATGTCCAGTTGTACAATATCTGTCAGTAGAGAATAGCCTCAGTGTGAGGTTCATACCCTTTTGATTGATGCTCTGCACTTATGTTGAGTAAATTGATCCTGGTCTTAGCAGTGGAAATGGCACATGTGTAATTCTCACAAAATGTACTGAAGCACAGAATAAGATTTAGAAAGAGTGTCTCAATCACATTTTGTACATTTGTGTCTTTCTGTAGTTATTGTGACACAAATGCCTCTATAGCTCATTGACTAGAGGCCACTTTGTTGTGTCCTTGGCTCAGTGCAAAGCCAACTTAATTGTCTAGCTTTCAACTCATTTATAGTTCTGTGGACAGAAAACCTTACCTGGGTTCAGCTCCAAAATACCTTATATTTGTCATAGACGAATCGTGTATGTGAATTGGGAAGTTTGGGTTTGTTATGAAGGTCGTTTTGACATTCTCTGATCCTTTACGTTCTAAGATCTTTGCAGTGACTCACAGGTGTGTCTCAGAGGTGACCCTTGCTGACAGAGTGTGGTCACCCTCTGAACAAATCAACAGAAAAGCCTTCTGGCTATTGTACATTTTTTGGCTAAAGACTGGACAGTTGTTATTGTCTTTGATTAGTTCTAGCTAATGTATGTTCATAAACGTACATGATGCCTAGGTGAAAATAGACTTTCTGTCTGGCGTTCTATAGTTTACTGCTGCTATGCGAGTGTGTGTGTGTGTGTGTGTTTTCTGTAAACTGTGTATAGTCCCACATCAAATGGGCATACATTTTCTAGCCGTGCTTAGCAGTCTCTTTATAAAATATACACAGTATGCGGTACACAAATAGTATTTAGCAATAGTATTCACACTTTTTTTTCCTTACTCTAGTTAATGCTGGTTAATAGGAAATTAACTGTTGTGAAAAAGACATTTACCTCTGTATAACTGATCCGTGAGCTGTGCTGGGCAGAGACCCTTGATTGTACATAACACTGCATTTTAAATGCCTTTGGCTTAAGGTTTCTCCCAAATGTAAACTCAGATTATCTGGTTTTGTTATAGCCCCAGTTTGGGCTCTCATGTGTTGTCATTACATTTGGGTCACAGTGCTAATCATTCTTGTTTCCATAAAATATCTGAAGTTATGAAGGTATTTCCAGATTCCTCGGTCTCCTCTGTCCATTTGGACTGAAAGAAAAATGATTTTTAAGCCATTTCCCAAATTGCAACTCTGTTTCCTATTTCACGCATAGATGGTAGCTGGAAGTGACGTAGGTCCTTGCTTCGTCTATACAACGTGAACAAAAATGTGATATATATATATTTATTTTTTTCTATGATACTGTTCCCTTTTTATTTTTTTTAAATATTTTCTTACACAATAAGTTTGTTTGGCCTTGAATCATGTGTTACATCTATGGATTGGCCAAAGATGTTAAACATTCTCAAATATTCAGTAGGGTGACAATATGACACAATATACTTTAATGTCTCCTTAAGGAAATTAATTTTGACTCAAACGTTGCACACATAAATAAATGCCTTGACAGTTACAAAAAAACAACAATATGTGAACAGTGTGATATGGGAAAAATGGAAAGTGAGTCCCATTTTGTATTGTTTATGCCATGAGGATTTGAGTGTCAATTTTCCATAAAATGGCTCAACAAAACCATAAAATATTATGGTAGGCAAATGATTACCAAATATGAATGGTTTTTCTTTGTCTCACAAGCCAAGACAAGATTGCTTATTTAATCATTTATTCATGTTACTTCAGTATTATGCAGTACATGTTTTGTCCCTGATTTATGAATTTCATTAGCAACATGGTCTACATAATCTATTTTAGGAAAATTACTAAAATACATTTTTAAACTTTTAGGTTTAAAATGTATATGCAGCATTCTGAATCTGGTCTTTATAAATTTGTATGATATTTTAAGTTTGGACATAAAACAGAAAAAAACACTCATTCATATATTTTTCTTGTGTCATAATAGGCAATATACATAGGGAATGAAGTTGAAACTTTTTTGTACAACAACATAACAATGGCTCGATGGAAAGAGTTGTCCTTTCTGATTCTGAAAGTGTTGTCAAATGACCTTATGGAGTTTTTTGTTATTTATTTTTAAACAGATGGGTAGCTCTGTGACTCGAATGCAGTGATGGAATATAACTTAAGTACATTTACTCAAGTACTGTACTTAAGTACACTTTTTTTTCATGCCACTTTCTTCTTCTACTCCACTTTTCGGAGAGAAATATTGTACTTTTTATTTCACTACATAATCTGACATCTTCAGTTACTAGTTACTTTACACACACACAGCACATGTAGTTTATAAAATATGTTTTATTAATTAAACTACCCAACAACGTTTAGGCCTACAAGTACATCTTAAATGAAAATCCGATTAAACACTTAGTTTCCAGTTTCTAAAATGTAATGATTTTTCTGCATTTTTCTCATCACATTTTCTTGATGATACTTAAACACTTTTACTTAAGTAACATTTTCAATGCACTTTTTCTTGCAACAGAGTATTTTTACAGTGTGGTATTAGTACTATTATTTACTGCTACACTTACACCACTGCTCGAATGTAATTGAAACACATAAGAAGCACAAACGGGCTAGTTTTACCCCAGCTCTGATTTTTTCATTGAAGCCAAACTGATCTGAGTTCAGTGTATAGAACTAGTTTGATTTATTTTGCCTTGTGAGCAGCTAGTATGTACAGACAAAATGCCCAAACTCTACCCTCATTGCCACAGAAGGCAAAGGCCTGATATAAGACTGTTACCTCGCTGAGTTTTGACTGCAAAGGACTGTTCTTCAACTTATCAAGATAGTATCTACTCTATATTTGTACTCACTTTAATTTTGTAATGCCAAGATTTGAAGAGTTGAAAATAAATAAACGCAGAGCCCACGTTGGTATGGTTGAACTGGTTTGCCACGTAAAAAACAAAACATCCAACCCTGTTGATTCAGGGTTACTCATGACTGTTTGTTTCCCGGGAAACAAAAAGTGTTCTCCTTTTTACTCTTGCAGCTACGAGACAGCTAGATTTATAGAAGTATCTATATGTGATTGTACGTGAAATAGTTCAGAGTAAAGTTGATACAAAATGTGGTGTTTTTTGAGGGTATCCTTGTGCACTTCTACCTGCAGCTCTTCAGTGTGTTGTACGCATGTGTGAGAGGGTAATCGTCGGCCTTGTTGTTGTGGTGTTCTTTGTTGCTTATTATGAGGCCAAAGTTGATTGTTGTTGGTATTTGTTAACATGATATGTGTCAATATAATTATCCAAACATTTTTATGTCATCATGAATAGCAAGTTGATTTTGTATCTTGGTGTATGGCATAGAGATTTCTGATGCATACTCTGATGTAAAATACAAACAATGAGATCCTCTCACACTTTTTTAGATACTTGTTTGATGGCACATATCCTGGTGCTTTTTTTTCCCTCTCCAGAAGGTAGGGTTGTATTTCCGTTTCTTCTGTTTAAGGATCTGTTTCATTGATGCTCATTGGGAATTCTATCTTGCTGGACAACTGCGCTACTTTATTCAACACAAGCTGTGGATTTTGTGTCAAAATAAATGCTAACAAGTGCTACCAAATACATGTCTGTACTTTTGTAAACATTATCTTTAGTTGTAGTTGCCTGGGGTACAAGCAATATTCTGCTTCGAAATACAGCAAAAGCACCTGTTTAAGCAGGGAATGAGCTAAAAACACCCACTCATGAGTAGCGGTCAGTGACAGTGACTCAGGATGAATCATCAGACTGCACTCACTCCGAAGGCTTCATCTTTTGAGCAGTAAACTCACAAAGAAATGAGTTTGAAACATGTGATTGTGTGTATTTTGACAACACTGTGTATCAGTGAAGACAATCACAACATGCAGTATGAGAACATGTGCAGGTTGTAGTTGTCATTTATGCTTGTAATATATCAACTTGCCTTGACAAGATCTCCCAGTTTGCAATGTTCTTCTTACTCTGATGAGATGAGCAGAACAGAAAAAAGTCCAAGAATTTGCTGTCCCACAATAAATATGACTTATTACCAAGACTGGATAACCAACCAAGCAAAGTAGGCACCTGCCTTGGGTTCCCCAAAACTATAGGAGGGTGCACAAAAGCTCCAGAATTGAATGCATACATAATATTGAGGCCTTCTTATCAGATGGTCCCTGTGTCAAAATGTTTTTTCAAGACATTGTTTTAGCCTCAAACACGCATGTTGCAAATACCTAAATCAATACTGGTTTAATCAAATTACCATACAGGAAAGAAAAACAGAAAAATTTGCACAGATTGCACAGAGAGTGGAACAAACAGGGGTTTAATATTTTTTTTACCATGATTATTACAAGCCAGTGTCATGTCATGGACTATATTCTGAAGCAGATAGTACCAATAGTTCCTTTGGAGGGGACAAAACTATCCAGAACATAGTGTAAATCATGCATAGCACTCCAACATTGAACTGAGCATCATAAGTTTGTAGGCAAGTCAAAAGATAGTTGGCTGCTACCAAATACCAAGGGCACCCAAATGCTAACTGGCCATCACCAAACCTAGCTGCACTTGTTTTCAGCTCCATCTGGTGGTGTGAATGTGGATGACAAAAATACTTCAACGTGGATAATTAGGTTTTCGAGTAAAATAAATTCAAATTATGAGTTCATCCAAATACCTCGTAAACATGACAAGTAGAATAATTAGATATGTATAACGAATGTTAGATGATGGATGCTAGAAATACTTTTGATGCTGATTGTCCTTTAATTAGTTACGATAATTCAAGCAAAAAGAGATACATTTGGTGGGGGTCATTTTATAAAGCGCATTCTAGACATCGACATGACCATAGACATATATTATTATATTATATTTATATGTCTATGGACATGACAGCAGATTCGTTTTTCTTGCTTCGTGATTGGTCAGAGAAGGCCAGCACCCACCCCCTCCACTGACCACTCCCCATCCGCGTTTTGTTCACGTGACTCTCCTCAGCTTACACTCGCAAAGTTAAAAACAGAGCTTTTAGCAGGTTGCTTGCTGAAATACCCTGCGACTAACCTACCTTCCCCCCGCGTTGTTATTTATACTCTTCTCGTCCGTAAACGCTGAGAGAAGTGCGAAAACCCTTATTATTGCACTCATTTTTTTTTTTACCATTTCTGCTTGAGCTCTTTAATTCAGTTAAGTCATTTGTTGTGTGTTGTCTACAGCTGATATACCGTGCAGCACAAAAAGGGTTTCGTGTTTTCCACTCGAGCACGTGGCATTTGTCAAAAGACTGCTATACTAAATAACTTGTTCTGCAGACGTTTGGCTTGCTGTTTTTTTTTTTTTTTTGGGGGGGGGGAGGTTGTTGCAGCTGAAGCTTGACAGGAGGAGCTCACCGTAAGGATTTTAATCGAGCATTTGCAACGCGCCATGGCGACCGAAGTGGATACGTGGACCTTAGCTCCAAAAGCTGACGGTGAGTGAATGCCTTCTGCCTCGCTTCATGTAACGTTAGCGTACATCGGTGCAAAGTATCAGGGAGCTACCGACGGGCCTTCTGGCGTGCTTTCCCAGATCCATTGTCCCTGCATGGGATGGGCAGCAGCGCCAGCCATACTCCACCATGTGCTCCGTTAAAATCCGACACAAGCACACACACACACACGCACGGGCACTGGTGCAACGAACACTAAACACTTAAGCAGCTTTGCACGTTTTACACTCTGCAACTAGACGAACTACACGAACTCCATTAGCATTTTTTTTGCATTTTAGGAGGTTGGTTACGGTGTTTTGTTGTTGGGACTGCTTTCACATTTAACCCTTTCGCGTTTCTGATTGGACGAGGCCACAGCGCTTACTTCCGCTTTGAGAAGTCGTTGTTTACCACATATTTTTTTTGTATTTTTTTTTTTATACACAGGGGCTTCTGTTTGTTGTTAATTTTCGCTGTTTAGCGAGTACATGCATGAGTAAGAGTGAGTTGTTTTGGTTCCTGTTTTTTTATGAGCGTACATTACAATATGTTGTGGTTCTGCAGTAACCTGGACGTCAACACTTTGTGTTATCTGTGTATGTTTAACATTTGTTTTAAACCCAGACGCAGTGCAGATAGCTACACGCCCCCTTTCCTGCATAAAATTAGATATTTTTGATAAGCGGTTGTTTGCCGAACACGATCGCAGTCAGTTTTATCGTTGAGAGATACAAAAAACAGGAAGCAATTTAGATTTGAAATCTAACAATTCGGGAAACACCAAACATACGTTCTTCATGCGCACAGTGTCTCTGTAATGGTTGTAAAATAATGCACAGGCTTTCTTTGAATGATATTTGAGATTATACACTGGTTTCAGTGCTTCCCTCGCTCAGCCAAGCGATGACGTCGTCATATATAGCCCATAAGAGCCAATAGGAGAGACTTACATAATCTCTCCGTTGTTGTGTATGTATTTAAAGGTTACATACCTAGTATAAATATATTAACACTACAAACCCAATGTATCAAACTGAAATGGCATAGTTGTAAGTAGCATTTAACCTCAAACATGAGTACCTTGAGTTGGGTTGTGCCAAAAAAAATAACACATAACTGATTCACCTAAAGATACACATAATTAAATATATATAGTAAGTGTGTGTGTGTCTCAAAGCAGCTGGTGCTTCAGTGCACAGACTGGCCCTTTTCTCTAGGAAGGTCAGCCACGCTTGATTGAGTTGCCTCTGTTGATAAGATGTGTGTGTACACACACACTCACACACACTCACACACAGTCACACACAGTCACACACAGTCACAGTCAATGACTTAATTGTCTGTGTTGGGGGGGAAAAAGGAGAAAACAACTTCTTGTTACATTGTGGGTCAATCTGGACACTGAATATGCATAACAGTATGGGGAATGTGTCTAGCACAGGCTATATGTTATAGTGCACAAGTCTTCTCAAATGATCAGTTATCTTTGCTTTAAAGACATCTGTTTTGTAGTCATAACTAGTAACTAGTAGTATGACAATTTCTATTGTCATAAGAGCAAAATCTGTAAACGACTCAACTTGTGGTGTTTTTAGGGAAGGTGCATTTTGTTATTTCAACTTAACACATACTAAAATCTAAAAATCGGGTCTGAAAAATGTACCCTGTTTACTCGTACATGGTTATTGTGGAACACATACCTTTTGTTTCTCTCTCTCTCCTCCCTCCTCTCGCTCTTCTCTCTCTCTCTCTCCCTCTCTCTCTCCTCTCTCCTCTCTCCTCTCTCTCTCTCTTGTGTGTGTGTGTGTTGACAGCTGTGCAGGATGTTAGTTTTGACAACCGAGAGGTTGAAATGTCTGTTTCTACAAATAGCTGGCCATGTGTAAACATAGCATTAGACATCATTTTGTATCAATGGACTAAGCGACTTGTCAAGTAATGTTCTACTATACATAATCAAATTTGCAGGTCTGTGCTGTGAGGAGTGTACTGTAGCTGCAGATTTAGAGCCCCACCTGTTAGAGCATTTCCAAACTCCTTGGGTAAATACATGCATTTAGAGCACCATGGAAGAAACCAACTGCCAAAGATTTTAAGCCAGATTTCTTCATGGCCTGCTATGTACACATCATGTTATGGTTTTAAGCGCTCTTCTTTTGTTAACCCTCCTCACCCCACATGCACTTTCACGCTCATGAAAAATGTTTTTACCCACCATCCAGTTGCTTGAAGGGCTTTGGTTTTGAGCAAACCACCAGTGTAAAGTATTACTTTACTGGGCACCAGTGGAAGCAATTGGCTGATTATAAAAAAAACATTTTATCAGACTCATAACCGTTTATCTTGGTTGCTCTAATCTTTTGTATGTACCTCCCAGTGCACTTTATCTGTGGTGTTGCTCTGCAGCTGTTACAGTTTGACTCAAAAAGCACAGTCAGCAAAACTGTACAAGTTCCCATTAAATGAATTTGTTCATTTTTCTGTCCCTGCATTGATAAAACAAGAGACTTAAGTGTTTCACAAGTGGAAACCCTTGTACTTTTGTTTGTGTGTGGCCAGCCAGCCTCCGTTGTTACTGTTGTATATTTAAACACAAGTCACCATATGCACACAAGGTCAGGCAATGTGTCTGAAACATGTTTTTAAGTAAAATTCTGCCCGAGTCTGCTTTCAAGAAATGCCCGTTAAACCCCTCAGACGTCCACACCCTTTTCTCCTCCAGTAGATAATCACCACAGGAGCCAATACAGTAGGGCTGTTTTCTACTGTCCCCAATATCATTGTGCTGATGCTTATTTGGCCTTAGAGGAATCACACACTTTAAAAAATACACAATTATGTGTGTGAGTTGCCAGAGAAAGAACCTTTAGTCGATTTAAAGGTTGACCTCGACCGGGCAGTCGTGGATGTCTTGCAATACATTTCTTAAGATGCACAGGGATTTATTAAAATTGGCTCATTTCCCAGAAGTTTTTGACTGAATCTAAGTCAAAGCACTTTGTGAGTTAGTTGAGCCTTTCACAGTAGACGTGCAAAAACAAAACTGTGTCATCTGCATAAATATGCATTGCTGTCTTTAAAGATCCCCTCCAGAAATGTTTTTAGACATGTCTAGAGATCCTCTGCTTTGAATAATAGTTTGTCTGATATGGGTTTTTTTTTCTCACAAGAACAAGTATAACTAGTTAAAACTTCATATCACTTTAAAATCCAGAATTTGTGAATGTGCAAATATTGATCATTTCCATAGCTACACTCCTCATACTTGGATTTAATGTGAGCTTCAGTAGATACATGTCAACAACTTTCTAGTGTCAAACTCTGCTCATGGCATCATTCTGCACACAAGTCCAACAGGTTTTTAAGTAGAGGGGGAGGGATAAAAAAAATGCTGCTGTATTTGACAGATATCCCCCCCCCAAAGAAAATTATAACATTGCCAGCGCTAAGTTACATTTACAGCTGTAAAATCTCGGACTGTAACTCAGGAGGAATGTGCTCCACTGACCTTCTCATTCATAAACCTTACTACTGAATGGAGACTTATAACTAAAAAAAACTCAACACTGCTGTTTAGGCTCACTGGCTGTGGAAAGCTCCCACACAGCATGTAGGGCAAAGGTCCATGGCTGTCCTCATTCTGGCTCTGTGTTTAAAACTGGATAGATGCGGGTGTGGTTTTGAAAACCTCCATGACAATGTTGTTTGGTATTCATTTTGTCGTGCTCTGGTACGCATGCAGGGTTCACAACAGTGAGTTTGTTGCTGGAGCTTTGAGATTGACAGTGTAGAGTAAACCTTAAGACAAGATCTACCAGTTGTAGTTGGTATAATTTCTGCTTTGTCAAAAAAATGTAGCTCGCTGTATTTTGTTCTGCTCGTTTAGCAACTCTCATGTTTGCAAGTGGCTCTGACTTTTTCTGCTTTTTTCAAATTGACCAGCCGTGTATTTGGCCCGCCCCATTGGTTAGTATCTAATTTATTGCACTGGCAGGCTCTGTGGCCGACACGAGGATAGGGGAGGGAACAGGAGGAGGACATCACACATGGTCGGTTGTTTACAGATTTTGAAGGCCAAGGGTGTGGTGCTGCTCTTACTGCAACAGGTTAATTTAGGGAGGTGTCCTGCTTTGGGGAAAGGTGCTTCCGTTCATTTGTTATTCACACTCAAAGTTAAACATTTGAGATCTTTTGAATACCGTTTTCAAAAAGTGGGTTGCAAGTAAATGTTTTTTCTTCCATCAGAAGTATGATACAATTATCCCAGTTGTAACCATATGGTACTTTTGCAGCACACAGACTGCTTTTTAGACTTTTAGGGTTATCTGTGGCTTAGACATTTCCCCCTCCCGCTGTGTGTTTTCTACATGTCCTGTAATCTATAAATCCTCAAACTGCCATTTGGGCCCATGCATCAGGACTGTAAGTATTCATTACACACTCAGACATTCCTCCTCCTGCTTTCCTTCTCTCCTACAGCCTCGGCATGTGGCCAGTCATGGACCCAACCATGCCATATGTAGTCAGATCCACTCTAGCTGCTGCGGACAGATCGCGAGAATACGGAGGGGGAAAAAAGAAGTGGTGTCAGCATTTCTTCAGCATATGTTCCTCTTTGCTCCTTCACCCCTCCCATGCCTGCAGGAACACTCCCATCCAACTTGTTGTTGTCGCCACACCTACAAGAAGCAACCTGGGCATAGGTTTTAACTTACTATATACAGTGTTTTTGTTGTGTTGTTTACACTGGGAAATGAGACTCCAGATGTGTTATGGTTCTCTACTGGCTGAATCAAAAAACTGTACAACACATACAGATCAATACAAGCCCAATAGCTTGTGCAACAACGTGTTACTGAAACATAAAGTTGTCCATTTTTTTTATAATGTAGGCTATACATGTCACACCTAAATGTTAACACCTGCTGTCGCAGGACTGTGGGTGTGAATTTGTGCTGCCTTCTTCTTGCGTATGTTTTGGTTGTTTGTGACCTTTGGTTTGATGTGTATAACACGGCCTTGATATATGGAGGTGGATGTAGCTCACACTGAAAGAAAGCATTGTTTTCAAGCCCTGTTGCTGTGGTGTAAAGGTGTTTTGTGCAGTTTTCTGAATGCGCCTATGATGAACTTTTAGTTTCTTGAAGTGTAGATAACAGAAAGTTAACAGTAAATATGTCTCACTATTGTCATAAGCCGTTTGTTGCATACCAAATCCTTGGGTTTACAGCAACAACATGCAGTACATGACTTTGTTTTCACCAAACTGTAGAAATGTTTGCAGACTATTTATACATGTTAGACTTGCTGTCAGCATCAGCTTTGTTTCTTAGAGCTGCACCATAAAGCTTTTTGCTACCGTTGTAAAAATGGCATATGTCTGAAAATTCACTGGTACGATTGAATTATTAGTAAGGGTGTAAACCGCAAAGCAGTAGAACCCTTCTAGGTTTTTTGTTTTTTAGTTATTTGTTGTCTGCCGCGCCGGCTCAAATTCCCGTGAGCTGGAATCACCTAGAAACATGAAACTTGGGGAATAACTGGAATTGGTGTGCATGTGCTTCTGTAGGAATATGAACCCTATCGGCCACATGGTAGCGCTGTGATATGGCTTCAAATGCAGTCTTTGAAAGGCCACACCCCCACATCGTAAGTCCGATTGACTTGACATTTCTGACACAGGTGCAGCTTAATGTGCTCTACAAAAATGTCTCAAGGACCTTTTAAGGTCCCCCTATAAAATCATTCCACCATTTTGAATTTTTTTGAAAACCCCCTTTAAAAAAAAAAAAAAAAAAAAATCTCCTTCTACACCGTAGCTCCGATTGTCATTAAATTTTCAGTGAATCCTCAATGGATCAAGCTTATTTCAAGCTGTAAGAAGCATGTCCTTATCTCATTTACTTTTCAAGTTATTGACCAATTCACTTTGAAAGGGGCGTGATTCTGCACATAAATGAACACAAATCAGCAACCTTAAGGCCAATTCTCACAAAACTCACAGGGTATGTTCAGATAAGTGCCCCAGATATACCAAGAGTGTATGGCTGCAGCCTGGAGTGTCCCATATCATGCCGTCCCACCTGGTGCCATCCCAGACCTTATACTTTTCAAAATACAATCTCGCATCTGGAATAAAATAAGCTTGTGTCTACTATCATGCTATGAATAAAATACTTTAAAAACATATGTCTGCCTATAAAATAAATGCAGATTGTAGGCAAACTTAAAAAATCCTTCTGCCATCCCAGAGCTTCTACTTTTCAAAATAAATTACTTAAAAAAATCTCTCTACTTTTCAAAGTAAAAGCTTGCATCAACTATCATGCTAATTACATATATATATATAATTAGTGTAGTTTACATTCATCACACCGGGAACACCACAATGCTTCTTAATCTTTTAATTTTGGTGCTGTCACTTGAAAAAGAATTTAAAAAAACAGGAATATTGTTTTACATATATGCTCACAGTGTGTATTGAAGTCAGTTACTTCTTTTTCTAGTTTTTGTCCCTTTCTGATTGTTCTCTATAAAGATTAATTGTACAAAGATATTTAGAATTAGACATATCTTATAGAGATTTGTGCATATGGTTGTAAAACGTGTTCACACGTTGTAAATAAGGGTTTGAAGTTAAGCCTATTGTTACGCTACCACCTATACGGTAACACCTATAGTCCTTAGGGTACATTTACCGAGGAACATTAATTCCCTCTGCTCACTTTTAAGGCAAAGTAGGCTAAATAATAAAACATTGTATTTAAATTGTGCTTTACATGGTAAGCTACTCAAAGACACTTTACAGTAAAACCAGACATTTGTCACACAAAAACAGATACAGCAATAATACCAATACATGAAACTAGCATATTTAAAGCAACTAAAACGCAGTGTAAACTACAATTTTGTAAAGAAGTGTTGTGACTAGTAGGCTAAGTATATATTTGTACATCCTTACACATTCAGTCGGTCCGCTATAGTCTGTTGGGCTTTTTCTCTCCGTTTGATAACAGCCGTATTTCCCTCTCTGCATATTATATGCTTTGCCTCCTCGTTACTTTCCATTAGAAGCGGCTGCTCATTGGGTAAAACATATGCCGCATGCGTCTTCTTCATCTCTGCATCAGTAAATCTGTGATCGATACCGTGGTCTATTTAAGAAAGCCTTGAACGTGCACTTAGATACACCTGGCTTGACATAGCTTCACCTGTTCATCCTTCCTCAGCAGACGTGCAACCGATTAAGCCGCGATGAGCGGATCACACTAAGTCAAGCTGCGCTTTTTCACTTATCCTGGATATCTTTATTCTACTTTTGGGCAACAGGCCCCTGAACATTATACCTATAAGTGTTTGGAAACTGCAGGGACTTGGTCCCAATTAGACACAAGAGCATTAGTGAGGTTAGACAATGCTGAAAAGTTTGGTCCACACGGTGCACCCTGGCTTTGTTGTGTTGAAGGTGGAAAGGTTCTTTTCCAAACTGCTGCTATTGTGTCCACATATACTAGTCGTAAACTCTACTTGACTGTCTACGATGACTTACACATGTTTTTATGGCAGTACAATGACAAACTGCATCCTTAACATCCATCAATCTTTCTAATTTTCTGACCACAGGGGTGTTCTCTTTCGATGAAAACTTGGCAGAAGCTAACCATCCCTACACCGTTGACGATGACTTGCTGAACGAGGCAGAGGTGAACGGTAACTGGACGCCTCAGGAGAAAGCACTTCACGAGGCACGACTCAAAGCCAAAGCTAAGCGTCGCCTGCGCAAGTCCTCCTCCCGCAACTCTACCAGCGAGTCTTTCTCTGAGTCAGGAGAATTGTCCGGAAGTGACCCACACAGCCCAAAGGGCAAAGTCGGCACCAGTGACCGCAAATCCAGGACGGGCAAAGGCAGAGGCCTGCCAAAAAAAGGTACATTTGAGCTACACTGGTGTATTGTGCTTTCTTTTTTTGGAAGCTGCCACAGCCTCTTTATTATTATTTTTAATTTTTTTGTGGCAATGGCGTTTTTCACATAATAATGATGAACTTGGGGTGGCAGCAGCTCAGGTTGTAGGGAGTTGGGTTGGGAACTGGAGGGTAGCTGGTTCAAGTCCCAGTATGGAGTCTGGATTGGTAGTTGGAGAGATGCCAGTTCGTCTCCTTCGCACTGCCAGGTGCTCTTAAGCAAGGCATCGTAATCCCAACCACTGGTTCAGCACTGGCAGCCCACTCAATTTGATAGCTCTCTATTTGTGCATGAATAGGTCCTGAGCATGTGTGTGTATTTCAGGCCTATGTGTAGGAATTTCTAACAAAACCGAGTGTAAATTGTAATTTCCCCATTGGGGATCAATAAACCATATAACCTAATTAACTTGCTTTTATGGTTTGTTTGATGGTTGTCTCCAGGTGGGGCAGGTGGTAAAGGAGTTTGGGGGGCTGCTGGGATGGTTTATGAAGATGAGGAACCTGATATGCGGGACCCTAACTACGATGAGTCTGCTCAGGTAAGCGATTACAGCAGACTTGGACTGTTAAAAATATGTTTGTCTGAAAGAGATGTGACTCTCTCAAAAGCTTTTTTATTTTTTTTTAATTTGCATTTCATTTTGGGGCGTTGTATGTCTATATTAGACAGACGGCAGTAGAGAGATGACAGGAAAAGAGAAAAATGGAAAATGACTCGCAACAAAGAGACCAACCGGAGGTGAACTGGGGGTGCTGTGGCTCATGGTTGTAGCTCCGAGGCACCATGGCGCCCCGGTTTTAGCTTATAGTTGTAAAAACATTTAACATGTTTAACATCTAACATTAATGTTTGAAATCCTCAATTCAATCTTCAATCCTTTTGTCCTTTGGATATTTGTCAATCATTAAAGTAGGGCTTTATCATTTTTAAATATTGATTAATCTGCCAATTATTTTCTTGATGTAGTTGGCCAATTATGCATTGTATAAAATGTCGAACTTCAAATGTTGAACTGTGGAAGATGTGGAACTTTATTTAATTATTTTCAAAATTCTTCCATTACCTGAGCATCATCAGCAGTCTGTACATGAACTGTTTTGCCACAAAGGCCATCCCCATCAGATGTTAGTTTGTCACGGTTGTTGTTGGTCTGACCTGTTGTGCAGAGCAGCTTTTTGTTCCAAAGAGGCCCACTGATCAAAGCTCTGACACCTTTTTTATTTCTTGTGTCACACAAACGTGCTGATGTTGAAGGGCTGCTGCTGAAACACACTGAAAATGAAAAAAGGCTTGCTCTTTGAACAAGATAATGGTTGTCCACACTCAGACAGCAAGCATATGCAGCATTGCATCTATTGAATTACACAATGCATCAATCTTTCTTGATGCATTGTATTATCTTGGATGGCATGTGATCAAAGAACCAGACTTTATATTGGATAATTAATCTATTGGGAAATGCGGTTCAGATGCTGTTTTTATGTCAAATAGTCAAATTGATTTTGCCAAAGCTTATTTAAAACAAACTTGCTTACATCATTGTTTCATCTAGTTGGGTCTGTCCAATCACAATCAACGGTGTTATCTTTAACCCCGTTATGAAGCAAACTCTGTAATGCTGAAGGCCAGGTTTTGTTTGTCCCGTTAGGTCACGCTGACTGAATGCAGAGTGGGAACAGAGCTTCCATCAGTCAAATAGTTGATAGCGGTTTTGGGAACAGTTCAGAAAAGCACAGTGCAGTTTGGCCTTGAATGTTGTGGGAGTGTAGTGGAAAAGATGTTAGTGTGTTAAAAGGAAACTGGGTAACATGATACATGTGCAGACAGTGCCCTTTGAGTCACACTGAGGGGAAGCCCTGATGGATTTCCGAATGGTACAGGTCGTCCTATACGTGGGTAAATGACAAAATGGACATATAATTTTAGTAGCCATGGAAAGGAAAATGATCGAGAGTGGTCCCTTCCTCTCCTTTGATCAATTCCGTGGTTAAAATATCATCAGCCTCCATGTTAAGACAAGAAATTTAGTTCAGTCTTTTGCCTGTACTTGGCCATAAATTATTGTATTGGTTCTCTCCCCATCAAAGGAAAACAAAACAGACAAGTGAATCAGCGACTTTGGCTACAATCCTTCATACTGTTATTCTTCTTCCTGTTGTATAAACTCAGGCTTATCATCTTTTTACAGGACATTAAAATTGGAGCCAGCTATTCTCTTAAAAAAGTTATAAATTGTTTTGTAGGCTTTTTTTTAATGCATTTAATCTTTGCCAAGATTATGATTTTTATCAATGCTTTCTATTGTTCTCCAGGTTAAGAAAAACAAAATTAGTTAGACCGGTTTTGACTGATATTCTTGGCATTAACTAATATGAACGTTGGACAAGAGACATTTATGACGCACTGCATATAATCACAGAGGAATAGAACCGGGACAGATAACGCTGGCATTTAAAAAAAAAAGAGAAGAAATCTCAGTGATATTAATCTCATTATTAGGCAATGTTATAATTTTTAATACTTTGGTTGCCACACAATGTATTTTTTACATGTCATAATCACTGTGCATATTTGTGTATATGGGATGGAGTGATAATGTTTGTTCCTGCACAGGGGGACACAGTTTATGCAACAGTTGTGCCAGAGGTGGATGAGAAGGAACTAGAAAAAATGGTCAACCCAATTGTACAGGAGTACTTTGAACATGGAGACACAAAAGAAGTCCAGGTAAACCATTTCAAACAAAGCATGTCCTCTTCTCTTCACTCAATGCATGCTGACCAGTTAAGAGTGGATTTAGAGAATAAATTGATGGATGAACCAAGTAATGGAGAGCTTGTCTGCACATATCATTAGATCAGGAAACATACTAGTGTATGTAGGGAATGTATAATTTACTTTACACTTTGTTTATTGTACACTGATTCAGTATTGATCAGTTGGCTCCACAGCTAAACTAAAATGTTCTTATTTGTCCCGTCAGATGTTGCTAAAGGGACTCAACCTGGGCCAACATAAGTACGAGTTCTCCTCCCTGGCTGTGTCCCTGTCTCTTGAAGGCAAGGCCAGCCACAGAGAGCTGACCTCCCGCCTGCTGTCTGATCTGTCGGGCAAGATGGTGTCACAAAGTGAAATGGCACGCGCCTTCGACAAGATACTGAAAGAGCTGCCAGACCTCATACTGGACACACCGGAGGCTCCACAGGTAGACGTCTACATTTTGTCATATTGCTAAAGTTATTGGACTACAAAAACAACCGTGATGTGGAGATGCATCCTGATGTTTTTTTCTAATGTCTCTCAGATGTTAGGCCAGTTTATAGCCAGAGCCATAGCGGACCACGTCCTCCCAATGTCATTCCTGGACTGTTACAAGGGCAAAGTGGATTGTGATCATGCCAGGTGAGCCGAGACCAGCAAAACTAAAATGCAGATACAGTATCTTATTTTTAAAAAATTAACTTTTTTATCTGCAACGGTTGTAAGATTTCGTAAACCTTTCATTAGTTAATTTTTACGCTAAGATAAGCAAAACGTCAGAACAACCAACCGTTCCTCCACCCTGTGTTTTAAAGGAACGGATGTCATTCTCTCCTTGAGTACAGTGTGTTTATCAGATCATGTTTGAGTAGAATGAAACCTGCATGTTGTAGTGTTATCTTGGTAATTTTATAACAGACTTACACCTAAGGTAAAGTACATAGTATACATCCATTTTTGTGCAACAGAAATTCATGTTTGGTTGATTTTCTCTTTCAGAGTGGCTTTAGACCGTGCCGAAGTGCTGCTGAACATGAAGAGGGAGATGGTTCGTCTAGATAATGTGTGGGGTGTGGGTGGAGGCCTGAGACCTGTCAAACATCTCGTCAAAGAGGTAAGCATATTATAAAAAAGACAATAAGCTAATGAGTAACTTTCTCCTTTCTATATTCAAAATGAGTTAATACATAATCCCTAACACCTGAGGTCAGTAGTTTGTATTGACACGCTCTGCTTCTTTATTGGCGTTATGTAAGGTAAACAGAAGGCAGAAATGCATGCTGGGTGGAGAGCTGCGGGCCAACCCTCTAAGTTGCTGTGTCAGCAAAGCACTTTTCTACCCTGAGAAGTGGGAATTTCAAAAACGAGGGAACAGGAGGGCTTACACAGATACACACCTTAGCCTTTTATTGAACACACACACACTGTAGATGCACACACCACATGCTGTTGGCTTTGTCTGGTTTGCAATTATTGTTGTTTCATGATGTGGAATTTCTGGAATTATTCGTGCATATGTGGGTGTGGATGGTGTGGGAGTTTCAAGTGCACATCTTGTAAATTGTAAGTTATGCAACATTGTAAGGGATTTTGTGCATGTTTAGAAATGGGAGCATAGTCTGTCAGTGTTCTCAGTCATACAGCATTGTGTAAGCCTCACTCAGTAGCCCTCAGAGCCGCAGGCTTTCCAGTTTTGATTTCCTGCCTGGTTGTGTGCATCCTCAGGGGAAACACACTGGGCTGCAGGAGGCACAAGGCCCCTTTCACTCACTGCTCTCACTTGCTTTCCCATTATTATTATTATTATTATTATTATTATGGTTTTACTTGCAGCCTCTTTTAATCCTTTCAATTTCTATACCCTCTCCTCTTGTCACTATCCGGCCTGTCCACATTACATCCCCGTGTTGTTTTTACTCAGAGGCTTGGACGACACATTCCCCTAGCTCAGTGAATTAGACCCAGAGTTGACTTACAGCTGTCGGCGTAGCTTTGAGGGGTTCTAACTTGTTGCATCAGTCACGCTCCACTCTGATCTCAATTGGTATGACTAATTGTTCCATAAATAAGAATTATTTATTTATTTTGTTTTAGCAAAATGGGTGGTGTGTGTGTGCAGCTCAGTGACGAGTGACATAACTAAGCATTTGTAACG
This sequence comes from Etheostoma spectabile, assembly GCF_008692095.1. Classification (NCBI taxonomy): domain Eukaryota; kingdom Metazoa; phylum Chordata; class Actinopteri; order Perciformes; family Percidae; genus Etheostoma; species Etheostoma spectabile. The sequence continues at coordinate 11,622,718 of NC_045734.1, forward strand.
AATGAAGCAGAGACTAAAAGATTAAGGCTCAGCTTCAAACAGGAAGACATTATTTTTTTTCTAGTTGAATTTAAATTGTCAGGTTTAATTGTCTGGGATTAGGTCTGTCTGTATTCTGTTTTAAGGTTTATTTTAACTACAAATGTAAAACTCACAATATACAGGGTGTAGTGGAACAAAGGTTTGTACACACAGAAACCACAACAACAGAGACCACAACTTAGGTTTTAATTTGTGTGTGCGTTTGTTCCAGATGAACCTCCTGCTCAAGGAGTACCTGATATCAGGAGACGTGGCGGAGGCAGAGCATTGTCTGCGGGACCTGGAAGTCCCACACTTCCACCATGAGCTGGTCTATGAGGTATTGAAGACTAGTTATTGTGTCAGTGTTGGTTTGGTTTTTATTCTGTCATGAAACAACCACAATCACACTTCTCCACATGTTCACCAAGAAAACAAACAAGCAAGCAAAAGCACACAGATTTAAACCAGTTAAAACACTGACATGTAGAAGCACAAGTCGAACAAAATAAAACCATAAAACACACATAAACAAGCTTTATGTATAACTTTGAAGAATGAAGTTGTGTGTGTGTGTGTGTGTGTGTGTGTGTGTGGTGTGTGTGTGTGTGTGTGTGTGTGTGTGTGTGTGTGTGGTGTGTGTGTGTGTGTGTGTGTGTGTGTGTGTGTGTGTGTGTGTGGTGTGTGTGTGTGTGTGGTGTGTGTGTGTGTGTGTGTGTGTGTGTGTGTGTGTGTGTGTGTGTGTGTGTGTGTGTGTGTGTGTGGTGTTGTGTGTGGTGTGTGTGGGTGTGTGTGTGTGTGTGGTGTGGGTGTGTGTGTGTGTGTGTGTGGTGTGTGTGTGGTGTGTGTGGTGTGTTGTGTGTGTGTGGGTGTGTGTGTGTGTGTGTGGTGTGTGTGTGTGTGTGTGTGTGGGGTGTGTGTGTGTGTGTTGTGTGTGTGTGTGGTGTGGGGTCTGAGGACAGGTTGTGTCTGGCAGAGGCGTTCTCTCATTTGCTCTACATGTAATAAAAGGGATTAGTTCAAATCAATCCAAAATGGGGAGACACATTACATAACATCGAACTGTTTATTCTCCATACTAATTGCTCCGTGGTTGTTATGGAATAAACCTTTTAGTTACTGGCTGTTATTAAAGAAAAGGTGTGTGTGTCATCTCCTTTCCTTTTGTAAATAAAACCAGGTGATCATGAATTGGTCGCCAAATCTGTACACAGTGTACTGTTGCACAGCCTGGTGCTATTTTTGTTCACGCGGCACATTTTGTAATGATTCACCCAGCAGGAATTTTCCAGATTTTTCACCATCTTCAAATAACTACAAATTGAAATAACTTTTCTTTTATATAAATATTTTGTATGTACTATATCTGCACACTTTTACTTTCTCCTTTCTCATGTATTAAATATTTTCAAATGACAAACACTGCCGCTGTGTGGTGAAATGTGCATCTTGCATCTCTTACACATTTTATTATTAGGTTATAGACATTGGATGGCAGCAGCACACTTCTTTCTTACACATATGTTATATCATCTTTTTTTGCAGGCTGTAGTGATGGTGCTGGAGTCAAAAGGAGACACAGCTAGTCATATGATGATAAAGCTGCTGCAGTCTTTCTGGAAAACAGGTCTTATCACTGTGGATCAGATGAACAGGGTTAGTGCCTTTTTTTAAAATAATGTTCTAGTTTTTAGCTCACTTTAAGTATAGAATGTACTGTCTATGAAAGACATGATTTTAACAAGATGTGAATTTCATACGCTGTTTTTCATGTAGGGTTTCCAGCGTGTCTATGACGAGCTCCCAGAAATCAACCTTGACGTGCCACATGCCCATTCTATCATGGAGACCTTTGTGGACCTCTGCTACCAAGAGTCTGTCATCACCAAACAGCTGAGGGATGCCTGTCCAGCCAGGTGAGTTGGCCATTTATCTGCACTTGAAAACATTTTCCTTTTTTTTTTTTTTTTTTTTTCTCATTTTGTAATTTATCATTCTTAATGGCTGGTGTCCAAAACCAACAAAGTAGTGCGTCTTGTCATTACTTCCTGGGTCACCTTCCCTGTCTATGGTGCTCAGTCTCAAGTCCACTTGTTCCTGTTTTAGGATGTACATTTTGTTAAAGTTATCACATATGTATAGTTTTAATAAAGGCTCAGTACTTTCCCGGAAACAACAAAATAACTGTGGTTTTTAGCAAGCATTACAGAATTATTAGAACAGCTGAAGTATAATACACATTTTGGGGCAGTAGCAAGTATAATTGGCAGCAGGATGGTGAATGTGGTATTTACTCAAAATAAACCACAGTTCCAGTGTTTGTGGTAATGAAAGTTAATGTGACCCAGTGCAGCAATGTGGGTCATTGATGTGTGTTTAATAGCTTTTGGTCAACAATGGAGCTCTGTGGCACAGAGGATAATAAGCTAATGATTCACAATAAAACTAATGTAAATATATCCAGCCTTATTAACCTATTTAATAATGTAAGGTTCCTACCAAGTTTACACTAACCTGTTTCTCAAACTTCCTCCAACAGAGGACGGAAGCGTTTTGTAAGTGAAGGAGATGGAGGTGCGATTAAGAACTAATCCACAAGAGGAAGAGCAGATTAGGAGGCGGCTGAGGGGTGTCAACAGGTTCTTACCCCCGGTTTCTGCTCCAGCATGTTTTCCCCTGGATATGGCATGCTGGCAGTCTAAAGTTTTCTCGTTTCTCTCCTGATAATGTTGTCATTACACAAACCAACATTGAAGTTCGGTGAAAGTAGACTGAAGAGTTGCCCAGGCGTTCAGTTCTTATCATCTTGTTGTTCACTGTTTTAGACTTTTTTTTTTTTTTTTTTTTTTTTCATTTAAAAAAAAAAAAAAAAAAAAAAAAAAACTAATTCTGGGGTTTCCTTGGCTCAGTCTTTGTACCTGTTTCTCAAGATTAAATTGAGTCAAAGCTGCATAAAGACTTGCTGGACAGGCCGGGGTGTGTGGGAGATAAACTTTGACGTTTTGCCTCTAGCTTTGCTTCAGCTGTTGCCATGTCTCCATTTTTTTCCATGTAAAGTGCTATAAATGGAAAAAAGCACTTGAAAGACATACAGGATACTGTACAGTAAACACTTAGGTTTAGCTCTTTGTTCTTGAGCTAAGTTACTTTCCATTTTCAGACACAAATTATTTCAAGGACAACAAGCTTTCTATGTTTGGGTACAAGTAGTTTATATTGATCCTTAATGAACAGTTTTTTTGTTTGTTTTTTTTCGTCTTGGATCTCTTACGCCAAATGTTCATTTTATAAAGCAAAGCAGTCGAAGCTAGACATTTTTTGGCACTATTTGGGTGGTTATTTGAAACTTGCATTAGGGCATATATACTTTGAATTGGAAGCCCTTTTTCTGAAAAAAAATTTAAAAAAATAAAAAATTTGGGGGGGAAAATGAAACATCAACATTTTGAGCATTATGCTTGCAATTAATAAATATACTGCTCACATGGCAAGAAATGGATTTTGGACAAGTAACCCTTAAAGCAAGTCCTTCTGTAAAGAGCAGAAGTAATCTGGATACTGTCTTTAAACTTGTTTACCTGTCTAATATATCTGTGAAATGGCAACCCCTGCTTTTCATGGAAGACTATTTGTTAAGTATATGCATATTTTTGTGTCTGTAACAGTTTTTCATGTTGACGGAATTAAAAGATGTGGCTGACAAATATATTCCATTCATTAAAAAGCAACAAAATGAAGTGTCTGTATTCCTTTTTTTTTTGCCATCCCAGCAGTATTGGTGATAGAATAACAAGGAGTAAGTGCTTGGGCAAGTGGGGTGGATATGTACATCAATCACATTTGTTGATCAGTCATCATTTGTGATCCTTAATGTATATTTCAACCATGTCTTTCACATGTACTCGTCTCATTAACCATCTTTCTCTATGTACCTTAACTACTACTTGTAGCTGAAAAAGCAGTTTGAGACCAAAGTTTGACTTTTTTTCTCTCTGACTCTTTCCCCATTTATGGTACATCTACGTGCTATGTGTCATAGCAGAGCTTTATTATGCTTACTGTGTAAATAAAGGTTTGAGGGTAGTAATAATGGTTCTTATTTGGAAACTGTTGTAATTCAAAGAATGTTCTCATTCATGCATGCAGTTGTACAGTCAAGAGGCTATGCTTGTATAGCTACAGTTATCTTTGTACTATTGATTTATTTTGGATCAGAAAACTGTCCCCTAACCCTCCCTTACACAAATACATCATTTTATACATTTCAATAAAATTACATATTTCCCTCAATGTCATATTTGCATGATTTGTTTCCCTCTTGCGCATGTCTTTTTTATTTTTTAAACATTTAGTCAAATGTGTCATTTAAGGCATTCAGCAGGTCATGGACATAGATTCCACAGTAAAAAAAAATAGATATCAATCAAATGAAATGAAAAATGTAATTAAAAATGAAACATGAGGTATCTAAACATAAGCAATGGCACCAATAAGTCAATATACCTCACACACACACACAGGGGCTAAAGAGTGCGTTTACTTTTTGTTAGTCATAATCTTGCCAGTTATAATATACAAAGATGCAGGTAAACATGAGCACCCAATCAAAAAAATATGATTATAAACTGAAAATAAAAAAGATCAACGACATAGATATCAGGGTAATTAATGACATCACGCAGACATACACGATGAGCGGAGTCATGGATGTAGGAGCGGACTACACGTCAGTTCGAACGAGTTGTAACCAGGAAGTGGCTAGTAAGCTAGCAACGGATAATGAGCAGCTGAAACTCTAGTATTTTGACAGGTCAGTAACCATTTGTTCAATGAAGTTTAACCTGAAACTGCTAATTGACCCTGTATTTTATTAGCTGATTAACTAATTAAAGCCATATCGTATTGCAACAGTCGGTCGGTTTCGCTAAAAACTAGCTAGCTAACGATTGAAACGTTAACGGTACTAGCGAGTCGCGTGCAGCCTGCAGGCAACGTTGCATTGCCGGGGCGTATAGTACCAAGTCTCAAACTGAATGTGGTCTTGGTAAAACAGTTGCGGTTTATTGCTAACGTTACTTAAATTGAACACGCTTTAAATGGAAGCTGAATTAAATTATAAATGGTAGGCGCCGTAACAACACCTTTTCTCCCATCATACACTAGGTTAACGTTAACATAACTGTTAGCTAGCTAAACGGCTTATTATAGTCAGGCTCCTACAAGAATCACCACAAGGATAATCTGTGATGTAACTAGCTAGCTGTGATGTAGCTAGCAATATTATAATCATGGGCTTAATTTGCACGGCATAATTTTAACGTTTCTTATGATAGTATTTTCCGATGCTTTGTTAAATGTAAAACTACACAACTTTGTGAGTTTATTTACACAAATTTAGCTAAAAAACTAATGCTGTCTAATGTAACAGCAGTACAATAAAGCATACCTTCATTTGGTCAAGTTCTGGAAGATGTTCCTTATATTGTGCCCGCCCCATTTATATCAATGATGGCATACTAAATATTGAAATGTCTTTGGAGTAATTCAAAAGAACCACACCTTCCAAATTAACCAATGTGTTGAATCAACACCTTTCTGAAACAGTTATCAAAGAACTTAACGTTGTAAGGGTTAATGGCAGGAGTGTTGTATTAGACTGCATTAGTTTTAGCTTGGTGTAACAACTAAATTGGCAACTGAGTGTAACTATCGTTCAAACAGAAAAAGTGTAGCACCAGTAATGCCTGTATGCCTGGTGTTTTGGTTAGATCTCTGTCGTCTACACTGTGACCCTGATTTGACAACAGGCCAGCTCACAAGAAAATCAAGTCAAATTCATGTCAGTTTTATTTATGTATATATTATTTACAGGTTGACATTGGTTATTCTGCATAAGAAAGCACTGTTTGAAACAGACCTTCAGTTACCTTTCAGTTATCTTTCAGTTTTCCTTGACACTGTTACACTATTAAATCAAGCTCTTTTTTTCCCTCCCTTCTCCACTTGTCTCCAGCTTCAGAAGGGCAGGATGGGCAGGCAGAGGAAGAGGGTGGTGACTGGTGAAGCTGCTCCCCTTCCGAGGAAAGATGAGAAGCCCCCTGCATTTCACCGTAAAGAGAAGAAAAAGAAAGTTGATATTGGCAAAGTCTTCATCAACATCTCCATTGGACTTTGCATATTCAGCCTGATATGGTTCTTTTATGCCCTCTACATGCGGTCCAATTTGGCCAAACGGGTGGCGACCCTACACCCATCACCTCCTGTCTTGGATGCCAATTGCAGCAGTGCCAAGGTCTCCACAGAGAGGTTCTGGGGCTCATATAGGCCCCAGGTCTACTTTGGCATGAAAACCAGGAGTCCCAGGTCAATTGTTACAGGTAGGCTGACAGAGTCAAGCTGAAGTTGCTCAGTACATTTGTGGCGGAATAATTAAATAACTAGTTGAGTAACTATTGTACAGATCAGATTTAATTGCTGAATCTCTTTTATATGAACCATGTCTGAGTATATAGTAAAACAATTACCTTGATATACAGTATAATATGAAATTGTGTCCATATTTTGAATTTGTAGGCTATGATGACAAAGCAAGTTAAAGGTGCTCTAAGCGATGTTGGGTGACGGCTTTTCTAGTTGAAGTATTTTCAAACAAAACGAGGGTAGCTCGCCCCTCCCTCCTCCTCATCCCATCCCCTCTCCCTCCCTTCCGTGCACCTACCACCCCAACCCCCAAATCCTTTTTGTTGGTTATTAGCTGGGGCAGGTTGCCGCAGTTTGTCAGTCAGTTTGTGTGTTTGTAGACCCTGGTCTGTTTTACAGTGTGTTCAGGGGACAGGCAGCTCGCGGATAGTGAGGAGATGTTTGCTCCATGTGACAACAAATGTTGTAGCCTAAGAAACGCAAGACATCGCTTAGAGCACCTTTTTAGGGAGCATTGCTAACTCAGATTAACAATGAGTTTAAAAGATTAAAACCATGGAAAGAGATTTGTCTAACCTTGAAAACCCTACAACTTCTGTGCAATACATTGAGCTTTATTTAAAATTCGAGTCGAGATCCTAAAGTTTCTAAGGGACTTTTTGGAGGTGGAGGCTGGAGGTGTGGTCTTGACCAGTTACCACTTTTATTGTTTGAAAGCCATGATGTTTCTCTCTCTCTCTCTCTCTCATGTAGGGCTGCTCGATTATCAATAAAAATATAATCACGATTATTTCAGACAGTATTGAAATCATGATAATTTAACACAATTTCTTGTTGACTTCTGGAAAGATGTTGCAATTATCAAACTTAAACAGTGGAAAAACTTTGATGAATCAACGCTAAAAAAACTACTGTGAAATTTTGCTTAATACTTTATTTTTTCATTCAGAACACAAGAGAAAATAAGAGTTAAAGTGCAAAACGTAATGAGCTAAATATTTGTTTTTCTAGATTGTTCTGTTTTTGTGTTCATTGGGAGCAGAAATCATAATCACGATTAAATTTTGATTAGTTGCCCAGCTCTACTCTCATTGGTGGGCCAAATTCTCTGGGTGGGCAAAGCAGAGAAAAGGGGAGGTAACCTGAAATTTTCCTGCCACGGGACCTTTTTAAGGGGCGTTCCAGAGGAGTTTTGGGGTCTTAAATAAAAAAGTTGGGTGACCCAGTCCCCCTAGACTAAAAAAAATTGGATGACCCTCCTCAACAAAGAATAAAAAAACATGACCCTCCCCTATTTTCCTCCAGTGGTCTATTCCATAAATACCAAACGGTCCCCAAAAATACCAAATGTATCAAGCTGAATTTTGGGAAAAGGTATATAAACGGAAGCATAATGAATCTAGAGCCTTTTCATTTTATGGACTTGTGAAGCCATAAAATGGTGTCTTGGGTTTGAATATTTTTCTATGTACATATTATATAGCTTCAATGAATTGGAATAAGGCGATACAAAATATATACAATACTGTTATAGTGTGAAATAAAGTTTTTTTTTTCCTAATGTAGAAGCTATTAGAGGAGAAATAAAACGGAAGAACTGGATGTTAAGTGTATCACTATATAACCAGAATTCTAAACAGTATATGATCTTGTATCACAACACAAGGATTGTGCTAATATAACAATTACAAAAAGTGACATACATAGACCGTTTTAGGTTGGATTTTGGGGTGGATTCCCCTTAAATATTTAATTTGCTTTCACAAAATATTTGCTTTGTTGTATAATTCACATGTTTAATGTTGTATTGCACTAGATTAGGAAAATGATGGGAAACAAGCCCAGGCACTTATTATTATTATTATTATTATTATTATTATTATTATTATTACAATAAGGAGTAACAACATTTAATTAAGCACTGCTGTTCTCAAAACCCAGTTAGCCAGTAACAGGGTGTACGCATAGCCAGTGAGTTTTGAGATTGACCTTTTTATGTGAAACAGTTGACATTTTTGCATCATTTGTGCTGTATAATACAAAACCAAATAACTTAACTTTCATCTATATCCCCAGGTATGATGTGGATGCGGCAGTTTTCCGACACAGATGTAAACCTGAGGCACACTTGTGAGCAAGGGGATGGTTTGCAAGGCTATGGCTGGATGATGCATGACGGGATCACCTTTGGTGTCCAGGAAATTGTAGACAAGGATTTCACACTTACTACGGAGTTTGTCAAGAAGATGGGAGGGGGTCACGGAGGAGACTGGACCTGGAGGATCACTGCTAAACAGCAAGTGAGTACTGACTGTTTATTCAGCCTTATGAGCAGATGTTCCCTCATGTGACCCAAATATGTATTTTTAAAATGTACCAAGCAATTGCAGTTATTTCTTATGTTCAATGATCTCTGTTTTAAGTTTTGATAATTGTAGTCTTTTTTTTGTCTTTACCCACCAGAGCTCGGCCCCTCAAGCGCCTGTCATCTCTCTGATGTTTTACGCAGCATCAGACACCCAGGGCTCACTGGAGGCTCACGTTGAGGATAGAAACCGCCTTGCATCTATCACTGGTTTCTCAGAGGAGCTTGGAAACTTTAAGATCACCTTCCGAAAACCAGTTACCGGGGAATTATCCAGTGCCAAATATGCAAGGTAAATGCATAAATACAGGAGTGAATGGAAAGGTAGGCAGCAGTTTTAAAAGAGAGTGATCAATAAAAAAAAGCATGTGGTAATTTAAAGTGTAAATAACATAAAGAAGAAAACCACAATTTCAATGACCCTGACATCTGGAAGTCCGTTTAACCTCTCCGGATTCCCGGCACCAGTCTTTGGATGATACTTGGTAGTAATGTCATGTTTTCATGTGATTCTACATTACTGCTGGGGTAAAAAGGAAATCCAACCGCTAGATGGCAGCAAAAGCAGGATTCTCAGCCTTTCTTTCATCAATTTGTTAATTCAAAAACATTGGAGGAATTAGACTTTCTTAATTATGAAAGTTTTATGAACATGCTAATATACATTATAGTTATATATATTATATATATACAATATATATATATATTATATATAGGATATATGTTATGTATAACGTTTGAAAAGCCAAAGTAAAGCAGACCCTTTCCATGAGGGTCTTTTTAAGTCTTTTTCTGAAACGTTTCAGTATATTTTGTACTGAGTGGATCAGGACCAATATTTCACACTTTAATGAGGGCCAGAGAAGACCAGCATAGCAAAATACAAAGGTACAGTATGCACTGATAGAAATGATAAGAATTGTTTGAATTAGTAATTAATTGTAGGAAGATGGATGAGGAAGTATAAGTGGGAGCTTAAAGTAGATTTTACTCTGACCGGTCATCAGTACAATAAAACACTCTCAGACTATACAGTTTGGGCTTCACAAACATAGCTAGTAGAGTTGAGATCACTTGGATGACTATAAACTACTTAAAAGGTTGGTGTGTCTGCTTTGATTTGACAGATTTTGAAAACATAGGGCAATTACAGTATTTCCTTTTTATATACATTTTGCGTAATGTATTACTTCTGATTCAGAATTTTATGTAATGTCATGAAGTCACAATTACACGACTACTGAGCTGTTCGCTTTCTCTCCACTGTAAGGATAAGCAACTGGAACAGTTAGAGGACGTCAATCACTGGCAAAGTCATAACAACCAAATAAACAACAGCGTGAGAACGTCTCCTCAGGCAGGACAGTCAGGTACAAAAGCCTCCACGGCTGCGTTCCCATGGGTCCTCTGACCACATATAAGACAAGAATTTGCTAGCTCACTCAACCTGTTGTCCCTCTGCCTCACTCCCCACTACTGGGAGATGACTTCACTTGGAGGAGAGCGGGCGGCAGCTCTGACACGGACCATAGCAGACGCTAGCACCTGTGGCAACTCAAATTCAGCCAGCGCCAGGTAGCCAGTGGAAAGGTCTAACCTGTGTAACGAAAGCAACAGAACGTTTGTTCTGATCCGGCAGGGAATCTGGGCGGCTTGGAATCAGCAAACTTTCTGATAACCATAACCCTTTTCCCCCTGAAAAAAACAGTTAACAAAAGTTTCTTGTCTTTCCAGCTACAACTATCTTCAGACTGTCTCTCCTGGCTTGGAGAAGCTGACTGACATTGTGAAGCAAAGTCTGAACCGCAGGTTTGTCTACAGCCCTCCTTCTGGTGAGAAGAGGCATTACATAGCTATAGACACCTACAAGCCCCCCCACCACCAAAACCAACAGAAACCCGCTGACACAAGGAAAGAGATTGACTTTGTTGTTCACCAGGTGACCGTCCAGACGCCATTCCAGGTTGAAGTTTTGTTTGAGTCTGGGAGCTTCCATAGCCGTCCCAACCAACTAGTGGGCTCAATCATGACTCAGGAGCTGGAAAAGAGGAAAGCTGAGTTTGACACTAAGTTTGAGAAGACCTTTGGGCTTGAGAGCAAAGGTTTTAGCCAGGCACACATTAAGTTTGCCAAGGCGGCACTCAGCAACATGTTGGGTGGAATGGGCTACTTTTATGGCCAGTCAGTGGTACAGTCGGTCTACAATGAATACCCGCTTCTGTACCCTGAAGGCGCTTTATTCACTGCTGTACCATCACGGTCTTTCTTTCCTAGAGGATTCCTTTGGGATGAGGGCTTTCACCAGCTGCTGCTGAGCAAATGGGATCCCCAGGTGACAAGGGAAGCTATTGCCCACTGGATAGACCTGATGAATATAGAGGGCTGGATTCCCCGGGAGCAGATCCTGGGAGATGAGGCTCGCAGTAAAGTCCCAGCTGAGTTTGTAGTACAGCGTAATGAGAATGCCAACCCACCTACTCTTTTCTTAGCTCTTCAGGAACTTATCGAACAGCTCTCTTCAAATCCAGAGAAGGCAGCATCTCAAGCGACCTTGCCTTTCCTCCGGCGGCTCTTCCCCAGATTGAAAACCTGGTTTGAATGGTACAACACCACACAGACAGGGCCCCTACCAAATTCTTATCGTTGGCGTGGACGTGACAAGGACACAAATCTTTTCCTCAATCCCAAGACCTTGACTTCTGGGCTGGATGACTATCCTCGGGCCTCACACCCATCATCTGATGAGCGCCATGTGGATTTGCACTGCTGGATGGCCTTGTCCTCAGGCATCATGGCAAGCATAGCCCGCCTTTTAGGGGAGCCGCATCATGACTATGAAATCTCCCACAAGGTGCTCAGTGACAACAACCTGCTGAATGAGCTCCACTGGTCAGATCAACTTCATGCTTTTAGTGACTACGGCAACCATACCCAGGCAGTGTCCTTGCAGCAGGAGAAGGTGTATGTGCCTCCTGGACAACCTCGTCATCAGTTCCCTGTGGCACGCCTTGTGCGCTCAGTCCGCCGGGCCCCCAAGCTGCAGTATGTAAATGCTTTGGGTTATGTTAGCTTGTTCCCTTTCTTACTGCACATTCTTACAGCTGATTCACCTAAACTAGAACATATCTTCCGGGACATGAGAGACTCAAATAAGCTGTGGACACCCTATGGCCTACGTTCAATTTCTAAGGCTGATCCACTGTATATGAAGCGAAACACAGAACACGATGCCCCCTACTGGAGGGGACCAATATGGATTAACATCAACTACTTGGCAGTCAGAGCCCTTCACCACTATAGCAACACAGAAGGGCCATACCAAGAGAAGGCAGCTGCTCTTTATAAGGAACTCAGGACTAACCTCATCAATAATGTTTATAGACAGTATGTTGAAACAGGGTATATCTGGGAACAGTACAATGACAGCACTGGCAGGGGCCAAGGAAGCCATCCCTTTACCGGCTGGTCATCCTTGATAGTATTAATGATGGCTGAACAGTACTGATTCTATTGAATTCATTGTTTTCTAAGATATTGGCCTTCATTTATCTGGATGTGATTGAAACAACAACATGATCAGGTGTCAAGGTATAGTAATAGGTCTTGTCTGGTTGATTAAACTAAAAGAATTACAAGATTCAGCTGAAAAATAGGCATTCATGATCACACTTTAAATTAAAATACCAAGTTTCACTCAAGTATTCTTGGAAGGGGGATTTCAAACAAGTTTAAGTGCAGCTACCCTGTCTTTGCTGTATGTAAAGCCATCAGTCTAGTCTTTCAGTTAATAATTAAGATGCATTTAGGAAACACTTAAAGGGGCTCTGAGCAATATATTTTTACTTTTTTTTTTTAACGCTGCAACATTTTTTTGTCACATAAAGCAAGCATCTCCTCACTCTCCAATAGTTGCCTGTCCCCTGAACACACTGTAAAAAAGCGGTCTCTGTAGACAGTCCAGGCTCCACCACCAAACATAACAGTGTTTTAGCATTCCAGCTAATAACCAACAAGAAGGATTTGGGGGTGAAGGTTGGGAGCTAGTGTGCGGAAGGGAGGGAGAGGGGACGGGATGAGGAGGAGGGAGGGGCGAACAAGTCTTGTTTTGTTTGAGAATACTTCAAACGTCAACAAGAAATGCCATCACCCAACATTGCTTAGAGCACCTTTTAATGAACTCATATCCTACATGCAACTTCATTGTGTCACACAGGCAACATTTTAATAACGAAAATCTAGACAGGTGATTACTTTATTTTTCTTTAATATGTAGGAAACTGCTTGTTCATCTCTCTGGGGAATGGTTCATGCTTACACACTATATGTGGGACGCTTTAAATGAACAACTCTTATCAGATTTGTCACAAGTCTTATCTGGGAAAACATGTGATTATTCTTCATTGTGCCATTTGTCTTTAATCATACAGTATGTCCAAAAATCTCTGTCTTAATGATTGTGGTCATTTTGATATTTAATTGTTTGATTTTAGTCTTATGAAAATGCAGTCTCGCTCAACATTTCTAAAATTACTGGTTCTTAAAGCAGCCACCAACCTGTTGGCTGACTGGTAAGAAAATACAACATTGACTGGCATTGGTTTTGTTTTGTTAAAAACAATAAACGGTTTAAATATTTATTTTTTTGTCATGCTGTACTTTTTTGGTAATGTGCTGAGCTTGTTTGTTATGACTCAAATCCTACACACACCTTCGCACAGGGTGCTTGTAATTGGTGATTATTCTACTGCCACTTGTGATTTGCTGTGGATGAAAGAATCAGCTGACTCAGTAATCTTTCTTTGTAACCACTATTGATAATTTCTTGTCCTTAATTAATAACTTAATAATAATTAATATTTAATAATTAAAGAAGGCTGTGAACAACATGTGCCTAAGCATATAAAAAAACAGTAGTTTATTTATGTTGCTAAGGTAGTAGCTACCATGAATAGGAACAACAGAGACATAACGTAGCTTCTAATAAATGTGGTGAAGCTACCGATCTGTGGCTTCACAGCCTATCTGCTCTTCTGCTAACTGATAGAGGCACTATTTTTAGCCATGCAATCTTAGTGCACCATGCTAGGCCTTCAACTATACAACTGCACATCTAGTCCATTCAAAGAATTCATAAAAAGTCTAGAGGTTGGAACCCAGTCGTCATGCACACAGACTGAGAGCTTGTATCAGTGCTCCCATTACCTACGTTTTATATCTCGTGTCAAAGTATTAATAAGAACATTGCCACTGTATCCCCGGGTGTTACAGTAGACACATGTACAGTCACATCAGTCAGCATTACAAGGTTTTGAATATGTGCACATTTTATATCTTGGATTAGTAAAGTTGCTCTTATTGACGAAAGATAAAATCCCACCATGGCTCCTTTTTCTTGTATTTTTCAAATCTTTCTAATACTTCCAAAATGCCTGTGGGTGAATATTATTCAAAAAATGCGAGTAAGATCTAAAAGTTGTATTATTTAATACATTTTTGACAGTACAGTGGAGAGCCGGGGTATTCTATCCTCATACCCAATGTACAGCTTTAACAGTAGGAATTTGATTTGCTTGTATTATGCAATATTAATATTGTGCAATAATGCTAAGAAGCCACCATTGTTACCTGCCTCCAGTTCCAGCTATTGACATAGGTAGTGACATACCCTGTTTTGCATGTAATATAATGTATTGAAATTACAGGACATTTGTATTCAGCTTGCAGTCAGTCAACATTTTCAGTACCGATGTCAGTCAAAACAGACCGTAGCTTCAACACAGTGTGACCTTAAGTACAGCAGCCCTGTCCTCTGTCCTTTGTTAGATTGCACATTCCAAGGCCTCTAGCTGACGTCAATCTGCTTTTTCACATGGTTTCCATGGAGCGCAGTTGCTGTGAGGGCTTGGTGCTTAATTAGCTAAAATCAAAAGGCATGGAGAGTACATAGATGTCAAATTCTTTTCACTACTTGACGTGCTGGCATACATTCACACACCGGGGGATACAGTGGCAATGTTCTTACTAATACTTTGACACGAGATATAAAAACGTAGCTACTGGGAGCACTGATACAGGCTCTCAGTCTGTGTGCATGACGACTGGGTTCCAACCCCTAGACTTTTTATGAATTCTTTGATTGGACTAGATGTGCAGTGGTATAGTTGAAGGCTTAGCATGGTGCACTAAGATTGCATGGCTAAAAAAAATCCCTCTATCAGTTAGCAGAACAGCAGATTGGCTGTGAAGCCACAGATCGGTAAATTCACCATTATCCACACCATTAGAAGCTACATTCTACAGGTCTCTGTTTTTCAATTCATAGTAGATACTGTAGATTAACAGCAACACAAATAAACACTGTACCTGTCTGCAACTAGGAAAAGGTTTCAAATCCATATTAAGTGACATTCGTTTGACAGAATCATGAGTTTAGATCTATAAAAAAAACTAGCATATGATTTATCCATGTGCAGTGATTGCCTTCGGGCTCAGTCCTGGGAGACACAAGCTCATCATTTGACCCTTTGACCTATTAACGCAAAACACGCTATCAAGGGATTTGGACACAGATGAGCCATATCCTCTGCCTTTCGCAGTTTCTCTCAAAGGAAATGGATTCCACATCCCCTCCATGCAACTACAGTCGAAATGCATTTATTTCTTTGAAGAGTGCGGACAATCTGTGTGACTAAAGCACTTACTGCGCAATCCATCCCCCTCACCCAAGACCCTTTTTCACAGTGAGATGGGATAATAGCCAAACAGCATCAGAGCTAACTAATGTGACTGCATAATAAACAGATGAGTCAGGGAGTATTCATTTGCATATCATCCCAACCTTATCAGAGCTTCAATATAGTGAATATTTTGTGATTGCCTACCAATGAATTTACTAATGACTGCAATGAACATGGAGAGAATGCACTGTCCAAATGGTTGTTACTTGGTTTTGAAATAGAATATTTTTATGATAGAAATCATTATACATCTGCAGAGTAATTATAAAGTTGTTGAATAGTTGCTGGAAATACCCCCCTTGTAGCACTGACTGCTGTATTGAATGTAATTACTGGGAACTTATGCTAGAGGGAGCTAATTAATAAGGCATTTGTGAGTGTAAAAGAGGCTTTTTGAATACAGCTTAGCTATCATTTTACTTACAATGGAGAGCTACTTAGAATTAAAGTGGAATAAGTGGATAATTATGCTAATGGATCCATTTGGATTTAAGATATGATGGCAGGCTGTATTTCTAGATGATCACTGCTTCTGCATTACAGTGGCTCTCACACAGGTTTATGCGCGTATGTGGGCTTATATGTTCGTATCATCTCACTGGAGATGTCAGATGTTTTGTCCTGAGGCCATAGTATTGTGTGTGTGTGTGTGTGCTCCTCTGACATAACTTTTATGCCTGCCATACACATAAACAAGACCTTTGGGCAAACTGACAATGAACTTCTGCTCCTTGTGACGTATGCATTATCCATTTTCTGTCTTTTAGATTCCCTCAAGCTTCATGGCTATGAACTGTTTAATGTGTCAATTTTCATTAGCTCATTGCATGTTAATGTTGTCCGTGGAAGTCCGGTTTTGACATCACTACCCTCCCAGGACAGTGTAACAGTGTTTGTTCTCCTTAACATCAAAGCAGCAAGCCATCCTTCCTCTATTTAATTCAGTTGCCATCAGCATCATCATCCACACTTGCCTAATTGCTGTTTATACTTTGTCTTTTTATAAAATACCCTCCAGGATCCAGCATCTCCAGCTCTCTGTACCCTGCCTTGCCCCCAGAAGCTTACTGTTGAGCACCAAACTTGCCTCAGCCAACATAGGTCTATGTATGTTATGTAAGGCCCACTATAAATAGGTTCACCCGGGATCTTTTGTCTTTACCTGATTCGCTCTTAGCCCAACAGTTTTTATTTCTGGAGAGAGCTGTGGCAGCTAGTGCAATGTAGAGCTGGCCGTTTCCATAGTTACTTTTGTTAGCTGCAAGCTCTTAACATTCTTCATCTGTTTTCTTATATGTCTGCTGCTAGCTAGTTGTTTGAATCTGTTTGCATTGCATGTCTCTTTACTGAGTGCATGGTACTCAGTATTATTATTGAGATCCTTCATACATGTTGTGGTGTCAGAAGATAGGGGAAAGGGGCAACAAATAGAAATCAATGTGTGGGTGCAGATGAGTCAGAGACTAAAATATGTAGACGTTAACTTCTGTTGGTCAAAAGTACATAGAATTAGTCCCATGTTGCGTGATAATGATTTTGTGTAGGGGATGTTATTGAGCTTCAGTCTAAAGGGGATTGTTGTTGCATCTGGTAAAGCACATGACTTAGATGAAATCATATTGACCCTGTATCTACTCTTATATCATACGATCAGTTATTTGGGAGTGAAGGCATTCTTTAGTTTGAATCAAACATTTAAAAATATGGAAATTTACTGTGGTATTTCACGGATTTCTTTTGAACATGTCCAAGCCGTTGTGTAACAGCAGGTACAGCAGCTGGATCAGGCCCAAGAATTTGACTGTCAGAGTGCTGCAAGCATGTATCCAGCAGAGAAGAGGGCAAGGTGGAAGCCATGTGAGTGCAATGTGTGTGGAGGAGTCTGGGGGCATGGTTAAAGAAACACTGGGGCATTCCGCAATCACGATATGAGAGCTGAATATGATTCTCACCCATCCCTGTTGTAGAACCAAAGAGTACAGGCGGCTGGGGACCAAAGTGGGCGAGTGCGAAAGTATTTTTGGATCGCACGGGAAACCTGCCACACAAACAGCAGCAGCATCGGGGCCTGGTACCGGGCTTCCCTAACCCACTCCCACTCTCAGAGGAAGAGCAGGAGAGAGATGTTCCTTCAAAAGAAGAACCACGCTTCCGCTGCTTTTATTTTTCTTATTTGTGCTATTTTTCTTTCAATTGCCCAGTGTTTGAATGATGATGTAGTATATATAACTATGCAGAGCCCAACATGACAGAGAGAGAGAGAGGGAGAGAAAATAACGAACTTGGCAGCTGAGGCGAGTATCTTGTATTTATAGAAAGTCGTGTTTCCGGCATAGGTTTCTGTTTTTTGCACTCCCAATCCATTTTTTCGGTATCTTACAGGCCCTATTGTATCCAGGTTTATGTTGAAGATGTTCCCTCATCTAGCGCCTTGGGGAGAGATTTGACTGTGAGACATGTCAGAATGTGATTTGGGGGAGGCAGATGGATTTCTCCGGCTCTTGTGCAACCCTGGTTTCTTAGGATTGCTCCAAAAAATCTGCTTTAGATCCACAAACTTAAAAAAGGCATTAGTCCAAAGTACAACATAGTACAGGCTGAATGTTAACGTGTGTACTCTATGATCTGTGGGCAATTAATAACTATATGGATGCAGGCAAAGCTGTAGCCTACCTTGTCTTTTTTAAATCACAGTTTTTTTTATTTCTTTGTCTTGTAAATCCAGTACAGTATTTCCTGTATAACCTCTTCAAATCATGGTAGGGTTGGAGTGCTTTTTTATTTCAAACTGTAAATGGCAGCCTCTGCATCTCAGTGGATTTCCTGGTATGGATAAGGTTCTTCTATTATTTACTCTCAACAGTGTGGGTTGCATAGTTCGTTGACAAAATGCCAAGGCTTTGAGACTCTGAGGAGCTACTGTACATCAAGTAAAATATATTTCAAGTAAAATATATTTCATTTTGAAGTAAAAATTACTAAGTACTAAAAGATAGATTTGTATGCTGTTGAGTAGTAATGTGGATGTGACGCCAGAATCAGAACTTCAACACTTTAATTCTTATGATCATGAAACAACAGTTAGTCTGGGTTTAAAAGGTCTATGAAATCTGGAGCTGTACCAATGTAGGATCCCTATTGCAAATCCATAGATGAACAGAAACTGGCTACTGATTTTCAATATTGGGTGAAAGTCTTCTACTTATCGGATTTGGCTAACACCAGAATTACAGTTTGCTTTTCAGAACAAAAGCAATAATGATAACAATAAAAATAACATATAATAACTGTGATTTTGTTAGCATTACTCCTGAGTGGGCTCACTACTGGTCTCTGGCTGAGACTTGAGGTCATCGTTTCATGGGGATTTGAAAGACTAAATTCTAATATGGACAGAACCCAAAAAGATTGTATAACATCTATTGATGTGCCTTTATTTTATGTCAATAGCTTGACTGCTGCACAGTTTTGCAAAATCAACAAGCCACTGCTTGTAGATTGCATCCTTACTTTTGTATCAGCTCTGTCTGAAGCTGAATTTAGTATCTTCTAAAACGGTAATGCTTAATGGTAATACTTTGGAGAGGTTGTTTGTTTGTGTTTCAGAAAAGCTCTATACAGCAAGGGACAACTTGTCACTGGAAGGTTGGAAAGTATGTCTGCTTTACTGGGTTAGATTAGCTTTGCGTTGCCTGCATAGCATCTTTTTTCTAATTGTATCTCCAATGGACACTAACAAATAGTATTTAAAGTCAAAATAAGAAAATAGAGAACAGACATTACCTATCCTTCATCTTGCACGTGGTGATCTCAGAGGGCAGTCACTCCTCACTGCCTCTTCAACTCTATCAGGCACCCACCTGCAAGCAAAACTCCCACACCCTGTCCAGGAGTGAACCTAAAAAGTAACACGGCCAGGGGGCAGTATAAAGAAAAGTATTTACATCTTCCTGGGGCACAAAGCTTTCTTGTCAGTTATAAAAGCAATATTAGGCATTACACACACAATCAATACAGCTTGAGCAATGTAATCAACCATTTAATAAACAGAGACTGAAATGTGTCCTGTTTAACAGTTAACATGCCTGTCAGAGTAGGTCTGTAATTTCTATAATTTCTGTAATTCTCAGAACATTGTTTTACGTTTGTAGAGACTAAACTACTGTACTTTGAAAAACACAGATTTATTTGACGTAAAATGAGCTGTATTTTTCTGTACAGGAGCATTTCTTTTAGCAATCCTACTGGAATGGCCCTAGGGGTGGCAATGTTGGTCTGTCGCTCCACCACATTGGTTCAGACTGAGATATATCAACAACTATTGGATAAATTGCCATTAAATTGTATTCATGGTGCCTAGAAGATGAAAGCGCCACAGGTCAAATGTTTCACTTCTCTTGTGAAATATCTCAACATCTACTGGATGGATAGTAGGGCTAGGACGGTATGCTTTTGTCCCGATTTGATTCTTTTATAATACATGGCTGCTGATTCGATTTGTAATGCAATTTTCATTTACTGACATTAATTTATTTCCAGAAGTATTGCGATTTGATAGTATTGAGTATTGCAATTTTCTTTTTCTTCTTTAACAAAAACAAAAGTTGAATAATGCACTTCTAGTGACAATACATGATGAGACATTTTAAAAACAAATTGTTTTCTAAGAAGAATGCATATCATATGTCAATCAGTCAGTCTAACATGTATTTATTTTGTAAAGAAGAACGTGACATGGCATTTTCTGCTTTCGATCTGTTTTCCTAGAAACGGATATGATGTAGTTGCTGTCGGCAGTACCGTATACACACAAAATATTTAGGTCAATCATTGGTTTAAAAAAGAAGAATATGAAAAGAATCAATTACAAAATCGTCACCCAAAAATTCAGGATACATTTGATTTTTAATTTTTTTTTTCCCTACCCCTATAAGGCAGAGATGTGGTCTTGAGACTTGGTGACTTGGACTCGAGTTGACTCGAGTCACCATTTTGATGACATGACTTGACAAAAATTAAATTACTTAAAACTCAACTTGGACTTGTAAGTTAATGACTCAAGACTTGACGTGACTTGAGGCATGGTGACTCGGATGACTTGTGTGTATTCATAAGTTTGAATTTTAGCTGTTAAATATAAAATAATGTAATTTGATGTTGTCACATTTCTGTCTAAGTATCAAGTATGTCAAGTCAAACTCCTTACTATGGCAACACATGACATCAAAGACCCGTAATGAAGCCTTATTAGTCGGACCAGTCCACTGCAATGGCTGCGTCTGTGCCACGAGTAATCACTTTTGGATTTAAAAGAAATAATCTGGTTTTGCTTTGATTACATTCATTTCCCTAAATATCAATAATTATAATACAGATTATATTCCTTGTCATAGTTTTTGTTCTAGTGTCTTTTCACTTTATAAAGACTGGATACTACAGGTAAGAGTGCTTTATCCTGGGTGTAAACATTTTTTGACTTGATTTGGGACTTGACATAACTCGAAACTTGCTTGAGATGTGGACCAAATGACTTTAGCAAAGAGGACTTGGTCACAACACTGCTAGGTTGTCATTTGTGTTTTAGTGGAATATCTCAACAACTGTAGGATGGATTGCCATGCAGTTTGTTACACACATTCAAGTTCAAATTAATAAGACATACTACAAGTTGAGCCTATTTTAGATCAGGACTATATTAAAGCCTTCCACTTGTGCTTTACTGCAATGATCCATTCAGTAGACATGCCAAATATCCTTTCATTAAAGCAATGTTTCATCTTCTGTCCTTAGCCAGTAGTACTTTGAACCTCTTTTGAAGTCAATATCCTTGTTAGAACATGGAAGCAACTCTGTATTCCTCTACATTCTTTCTCAACCTACCACACCGTTCCCTAAGAAACAGGAGCATTTTGTCTTACAGTGCTCAGATGAGGAAAGGAATAAAACAAAGGCTTTGATTTAACTTTCACAGGTATGAAGTTACCTCTGCGCTATAATGTCAGTAAGTGCTAACATTACATAAATCCATTACTTAGTCCCTGTGCTGTGGCATTTTATGGAGGAGAGAGGTTAGCTACACTGCAGTTATCATAACAGCATCCCGTGATCTGAACTCTGTGTGATCAGATTGGTTTTAATAGACTCAGGATTACTTGGAGGCAGTTCCTCAAAGCTAAACATCTCTGGGCCTAGAATTAGAGTGCACATCTGAGGTGAAAACGATTTGTTCAGTAGAATGTCATTGCTGCCATGAAAGAGCTTATATGCTATTATCATACACTACCTTAAAAAAGATGACAGAGATCCTTTGATACATTTTCCACTGCTCCTTCAGTATTAAACGAGATAACATTACATTTTGAGTAGTCTAGTATAAGCAGACTGTGTATTTTGTCTACTAGTCTCTTTGCATTTGTGCTGCTGTAGTCACATTATATTTTATTCCATATTGGCCACAAGCTTTTTTATCTTCAGTTAATCATATAAATAGGAGATCTCTGATACTATTCAAATGACCAGAGCTCACAGGGGCCTTTTCAGTACAGTTGAAGAAATGATGTGGTTATTAGTAAAATGCTGTCTTTAGTCACGTGAAGGTAGTTATGTTCTAAAGCTTTGGTCCATTTATCTTACAGAGAGGGAAAGAGTATTTGATCCCCTGCTGATTTTGTATGTTTGCCCACTGACAAAGAAACAAGAAAATCCAGAAAAAGGCATGTCAAAAATGTTATAAATTGATTTGCATTTTAATGAGAGAAATATGTATTTAACCCCTCTGCAAAACATGACT
>NC_045734.1:11645060-11655986 GCF_008692095.1 Etheostoma spectabile
AGTACTTGGTGGCAAAACCCTTGTTGGTAATCACAAAGGTAAGACTTTTCTTGTAGTTGGCCACCAGGTTTGCACACATCTCAGGTGGGATTTTGACCCACTTAGTGCGTAGTGTGTTACCAATTGTTTTCTTGGTGGCTATGGTCCCAGCTGCCTTGAAATCATTGACAAGATCCTCCCGTGTATTTCTGGGCTGATTCCTCACTGTTCTCATGATCGTTGCAACTCCACAAGGTGAGATTTTGCAAGGATCCCAAGGCCGAGGGAGATTGACGGTTGTTTTGTGTTTTTTCCATTTGCGAATAATCGCATGAGCTGTTGTCACCTTCTCACCAAGCTGCTTGGCATTCCGACCTTTTGTAGGTCTACAATCTTGTCCCTGACATCCTGGGAGTGCTCTTTGGTCTTGGCCATGGTGGAGAGTTTGGAGTATGATTTATTTATTGCTTCTGTGGACAGGTGTCTTTTACAGGTAACAAGCTGAGATTAGGAGCACTCCCTTTAGAGTGTGCTCCAAATCTCAGCTTGTTACCTGTATAAAAGCACACCTGGGAGTCAGAAATCGTGATTGAGAGGGGGTCAAATACTATTTCCCTCATTAAATTCAAATTAATTTATAAAATTTTTGACATGTGTTTTTCTGGATTTTCTTGTTATTCTGTTATATATGTTATAAATATATGTTGTATGTTATAAACCTACCATTAAAATTATAGACTGATCATTTCTTTGTCAGTGGGCAAACGTACAAAATCAGCAGGGGATCAAATACTTTTTCCCCTCTCTGTATGCATTCTTGCTTGTAAAGTCTTGACCTCTCATCACGTTCATATGTTGCTGTCAATAAAGGCTATATACTGTATATGTACAAATATATATATATCCACACTAAAAACGTGTAAAAACACTCCATGCAAAAGGGCTCCTGTCAGTGTTATTATTATTATTATTATTAGATTATGATATTTCATACAATAACATCTGAGCAGTACATTAAGGTTGTAATTGGCCATGGTGGATCTAATTGTTTCAGGGTTTTTATCCATAAAAATGCAGCACATTTTACATTTACACATTTGAAGCTCTAATGTTGTGGAGTAAATGGTAAAATATTACACTATTCCACAAATGTAGTGGAATCTAAGCATAAAGCAAATAGAAAATGGAAACACTCAAGTAGAATATTTTATTTTTGGGAGCTGTGTGTGTCTTGCATCATTGGTGTAACTAAAAAGACTAAAATCATTCCATACATACAGTATAAACAATAAATAATTAATATAAAATCATTGTGTTAGCATTTACTTTGAATTTTTCATAGTCTGATTGGGTTGGTTTTATGCTAAAAGAACGCCATTCACATGCATGCAGAACCACAGGAACCATTGAGTATAAAGTGAAGGTGTTTGTGTGCTGCTGGTCCATGTGTGGCGGAATGCTGCTGCAGCGTCGCTATCCATGGTCCTGAACTTCCAACTGGT
Organism: Etheostoma spectabile; assembly: GCF_008692095.1. NCBI lineage: Eukaryota > Metazoa > Chordata > Actinopteri > Perciformes > Percidae > Etheostoma > Etheostoma spectabile. Next base: position 11,646,542 of record NC_045734.1, read on the forward strand.
GCCAGAGGTCTGCTACAGACTGCAACGTCCTATAAAAGAGTATCGACTTTTTGTAATAGGAAGTGTGACCACGGAGTGCACCCGGCAACAGAAAACAGAAAAAAATGCTTTGGGGGTTGAAATGTCATGTGAACAGTTGGGTTCAACTACTGAACACCTCAGGGGTGTTATCGACTCCTCAATGCTTTTAAAGGCCAGGGGTTCGCTTAGACTGGGCTTTGCAGTTATTCGCCCTGATGGTGTAAGCGACCACAATTTCCAGCGACCACAAGAAAGGCAGAGAATTTGTGAAAGTAAATTAAAGCGGTGGACTGCCAGGAAGAGTTCAACTGCTAGAAAACATGTAGGCCATGCAGTCTGGCCCAGATATGAGGCGGATAGGAAGGATGTCAGGGGAGAAATTAATAAAACTGGACTGCAGGGTTTTTGTTGTTTTTTTGACGAAGTTATTAATTAATAGTGTTTACTTCAAAGACAGCCTGGCAGACTCCGACTTAGGTGGATATCTTATTATTTGTTTAGGTTCTTGGAGTTTTATTACATATTATTAAACGTCTTTTAGTTTGTTGCTTTACTCTTTTCTACACCACATCAACACTATATCCTGAGTATAATATAAGTATATCCTGGAATATTATAAGATGACGACGTTGTCTTCCCCCTTTTCCCTATTTATATTCCAGACTTCCTGAGAGTATATATGTGTATTACTCGTTACCTTCCCGTTACACCCTCTGAGCTGGCGGCTGCATGGCTTCTTACTTCCAAAAACTGGAATATTTCTCCTGTGAGTGATCAAGTCAGTCAAACGGCGCTGCTGTCCACTTTTCTACCATTGTCTTACCTCTCATACCATGAGAGGACGGTTAAAACTAAATTGGCGGATACCTACGCCCTTTGAGACATTTCACCTCCGTGTTATTCTGAGAGGTGGAGGGTGATACCAAGAGAAACGAGACCGTCTTTACTTTAATATTCGTTTAATTTAAATTGTAAGTCGTTACTGTGGAAAGAAATACCATCATTACTACGGTTCACCACTCAACACTGCTGCCACTTGTTGCAACGTCAGACTCTATCTCTCCAGTACAGGAGGAGGGAGGATTAGGGGAGGGAGGACTCCGTCACATCCTCTGTCCATGTATGGGCATGAAGTTTACACGCAGCGGGGAATCCTCTCACTGGAGCTGATGAATGGGGAGGAGGGCCGAGGGAGCTGCCAATGTGTATATAAGGAGAGAGAGGGGAAGTCGCTGATGTGAAATCCACAGCAAGCAAATACCTACCGAGGAGCAGAGACGAAAAGGAATACCTTTAATTGCTTTTTACACCTTTTGACACATACCACTTTGGATCATTTGTTGAAAACCATCAAAAGGGGGAGTTGAAAGAAAACATTCACCTGCATAATTTGTTTTACATTTTTTCCTTTTTCATTGGGAGAGACGGACTTCTAAGTGCATCAGTATGTTGAACAATATGGATTTGAATGCGAAAGATTCTTTTTACCCTCAGTTTGAGAATTGCAACAGTTCTTCCCTGGGAATGGAAAACAGCGTGCGGAAAGATAACCAGGAGGTGTATGTCGATGCAGAGCGGGGGGTACCTGCCCAGTTTGGCCATGGTGAGTTCGCATCTTTGCACAGTCGATACATTTAGCATGCATGGTAATTTATATGTGTCAAATAGGAGAGATAGATAACTCTCTCAGTGCAGCCGTGTATATCAAGGGATCTTATCAAGGTAGATCTGTGCCAAAATACGCATGCATGTTTATGTAACGCGGATTTTTCTTCCTCGTTTTCATTTTCACGAATTCTATAATATAATACACTCGCGTTGACAAAGTTTTCTCTCTTTCTAATTCAACAGAAGGAACCCCTGCAACCCTCAAAACCGAAGCCTCCAACTCGGAATTTGCTTTTAACCCCTGCGAGTGTCCAAAAGACAACTACACCCCCTCATCGCTCGCCTACTCTGGCAGTTTCTATGTTGAGGCATCTCAGGGAGCGCCGTGCAGCACCGAAACACTTCTCAATATGATCACTGAGATTGTGGGTATATCCACACTGCCACTTTCAGAAGTGCAACACAGCGACAACAGTCGAGGAACTTATCCATCGCCTGCTCCGATGGACAGCAGCAGTGGCAATTTTGGAGACCCCGGCATCAAGAGGCAATCCTACACCTGCTCCGGACCTACCCCCACTGTTTACTCTCCAGATCAGACGTGCCCGAGGTATGCTGATGATCAGGCCGGCGGGCAGGCCCAAGACCCGTCCACTTCCCAGCTGAGCTTCGGCTCCTCCCGAGCTTCAAACCAGAAAAAGGATGAACCAAAGTCAGAGGCCGCTTCTTTTCCTGTCGTGGTCAAGAATGAATTTGAAAGCAGCTGCTACGAGTGGGGAACTTTTAACAAATCTGGCTGTTTGGAGACGAGTTTCCAGATAGAAACCTTCCCAATGTCAAGCGATTTCCCCCCTGACCAGCAGATGGACGTTAAGGAACTCTTAGACACATTTCCCCCACTGTGTCCCAACCCAGAGATGGAGTTTAAAGTGGAGGGGGGTATCAAACAGGAACCGTGTTTCTCTGACACCTGTTCCCAGAGCTTCTCCAGCCCCCTGTACAATAATTACCTCCCACCACCTCCGATGGGCCTCTCCTCCAACCTGAAACCCTTCCCCGAACCTCCACAGCCATCTAATCAGTGCGATTCCTTATACACATCACCAGCTTTACCGAGCACCATAGACTCCATCCTGTACTCTTCCTTGTTGCCAGATTCTTTCGCCCAGAGTTACACCACCCGTGCGACGAAACCCCCCAGGGCCAGGAAGAGCCCCGCTGCCTCTCATGGCCCAGCCAAAGAGAAACCTTTCACCTGCCCCATGGAGAGCTGCGACCGGCGCTTCTCCCGATCGGATGAGCTCAACCGGCACATCCGCATCCACACGGGCCACAAACCTTTCCAGTGCCGCATCTGTTTGCGCAGTTTCAGCCGTAGCGATCACCTTACCACCCACACCAGGACTCACACAGGAGAGAAGCCGTTTTCCTGCGACGTCTGCGGCAAACGGTTCGCCCGGAGCGACGAGAGAAAACGGCACGGACGTGTACACCTGAAACAGAAGGAGAAAATGGAAATAAAGCCACAGGTGACCACCGGTGCGTGGACTTTCACTCTTCCCGAGGGAATTTGAAGACAAAGCTATGTGTCCACACATACAACATTAGGATCTCTCCGTCTTGGAAGATAAGCCAGCCAACTACAATTATATGTCTGAGTTAGTTTAACTGGCAAGCCAAAGCCTGGCACAAGACGGTTTTTTAGGAGCAGAAAGGAAGAGAGAGGTCTGCTTCGGCCTTATTGCCTGCTGCTGATGCTGCTGACTTTATGCAAAGATGCATAAGTTGTAAGAGTCGGTAAACAGATCAACAGTGACTTGTTGCTGTTACTGTAAGTAGAGCCAAACATCTCTGCTGCGGCACTGCATGACTGCTGTTCAGCACCTCTTCATCTGGACAGCTCCAACCTCCATGCCTCTGAGCCTGGATGGTTTGCACTTACAGTTTATTAATATCTCCATTTAAGATTCTTATTTTCTGCTTTTAGCATTCTTAGAGCAATGGTTTGGACTTTGTTTCTTAAAATGCATGTTTATGTCAGTGTTTTCTTTCCTTTAAGCGGAATATAAACCACTGTCAAGGTACTCCTTCACTCCACAGGGAGGATTATTGACATGAATGTAGGCTAACATATTTATGGCTTTGACCATAAAGCTGTCCATTTTTGATCAAATTTAGTGTTTGTTTAACTTCTTATCATTTGGCTGTCAGTGTTTTTTGTCATTGGTCTTTGTGTTGTGTTACAATTGTTTGGATTATTTCAATTGTGAAAGATATATCATAAATGGGAAATAAATATATTTGTATTACTGTACTTCTTTGTATTTTTATAGCTAACTGTATATTTTACATTTATCGCATTTGAGCGTCATTTATCAAGGTGAAATGTATTCTAAATCATTAATAATGTCTTGGTTTTCGAGGGCTACTGTTTAGTAACACAATATTTTAAATCTTACAATTTGATATCAGAAACGTTTTTCGCACTTCATCCCTTTGTTGGTATGATAAGAGTTATTTAATTGAACAGCTGATCTATTAAAAAGGACCAGTATGTACACTAGTAGGGGTACAACTTTTCAACAAAAATGATTTTACAGTGTGTACAGAAGTATGTTTAATCAGGCTAGAAATGACTAGCAAATCATTTAAACATTGCTTTTGAGTAATCAGGTAGCACACATTGCTGCGAGTTTTGGTGGACTTTACTTTGGACTTTACCATAAAAGGGTTTTGACACTTGGTATATTTTGCTGGATATACTGTATGCTGAAATGTTCATTTTAGCAACAAAAAAAAGTTAAGTGTTGGTGAAATTGTCACCAACGGGGTACTGCAAATAAGTAATTTAACTCGCCTTAAGTTATATTAACTGTTCAAGTAAAGATTTTGTACATACACAGTTTCTACTATACGTTAAATTAATATTGATGTTGTTATTTTTATGAAAAGTTTATGAACAAAATAAACATTTTCTGGAAGCAGCAAGTTTCTTGTGCATGGTTTACAATAATCAAAATGACTAATTCCCCTTTCTCACTTTGCCCAATCTGTTTCATACGGCATTGAGACCCCCCCACCCCCAATCAAATCACTCAGATGAGTGTCTCCCCGCCCAAAATATACATTGTAACAGTCAACATGAGGCACCACACTGTTGCCCTAACATTAGACATCACAGTTCCGCCCTGTGACTCAGAAGGTTTTTGACTCAAACACATTAAAGGGAAACCCTATTACTCAATGCTGTGATTCTGCATCTCCTTGACTTCAAAGACCACGTTTCTCATGTTTTAAATGTAGAGATGAACACCCTGGGTGCCGTGGTTATCTCTACAGGAAACTTGTTTAACAGGACATTTTCTTGCCATGTCAGTGAGATGATCTGATGCTCTCAATTCATTCAGTCCTTTGTTCATTCACTCATCCATTTTTTGCAATAAAAGGATATTAATTTCCACTCAATTACTGAACGTGATTATGGTCTATTATCATGTAGTTTTTTCTCTCTGCTGGTACTAAATTCTCCTCTTGTCAAAACTGCCTGTGCATTCTTGTAAATGCAGTTATGGTGCCTTGATTCCTCTCTACTAGAATAAAAAGGGTGGTACAAGCTATTGCTTCTTCTTGTGACAAGGCAGGATTTTGAGCAATTTGAGCATAGCACAAGTAATGTTTAACATAAGCAAATGTGACTTATAGAGAGTTGGGGGAGAAGACGACAAGTCTATACTTAAAATGGGATTTAAAAATGTTTAGTGCCCTTCGCATTTTTATAGGATGCCAAGATCTTATACTCTGTCATTGCAAACCATGCAGGCATGTATTGCCAGGGACTCCGCTGGGGTAGGTAAGACATGCATGTGCCCGTGACGCTGTCGGCTGGCAGAACACAACATTGCTTGCCCACGGCAGTGCGTAAGTGCCTGCGTTGTCTGTAGCTGACAAACATACTGTACCAGTGAGAAAATGCAAGCTGCCACATGGAGCACTGTGAATAGTATGCACCCATCCTGTCCATCACTCATCATCACTTACAATAGCACAGGGCCCAACAGGCATCGACACACACTCCCTTATCCATGTTGTTTTAGTGGCAAACATTGTCCAGTGATGGATAGTTTTGGGTTTTGAATTGCAGTGATGTGCAGTCACAGTGACCATTATCTAGACACTTGAAGACTGAAGAGTTATTGAACTCTGGCCAGTGATGGAATTTCTGCATTTGTGTATTTGGAAGCTCAAATTCACATTTGCATACTGTAAATGGTCCTTGATATATCTACAGCTTGTGCATATGGCTTCAGCTGCATTGTCTTTATCAAATACGTTAACCATGTCATAAACCTTCCTAAATCATGCTCTGCCGCAGACTAAAGACATAAATGAGTTATTTTCCACTGACTGACATTTATGTTTTTTACCCATGTAGATATGTGTAATTGCTGAAACCATTAAGTAATTGTGCAGAGGGCACATGACCACCACTGAGAACCAGGATTTCTCAGAACGCGGACCTCTGCTGTAAATGGTAGCACATTAAGTCCATTAAATCCTTGCCAGGATGTTACTAATGCAAACATGTTAACATTAGGACTGTGGGGGGTTTATCCAAGGTTAGTGCTTGTGTGTGACTAACAAATTCCATATAAAAAACCATAAACAGATGTGATTTCACATCTTCATTGTCTCATCTAATTTATCGCTTAATGTAGGATTGCTTCTGGATAAATCAATTGGTCTAGTTATCTGCTGTACCAACTGAGTGCTTTGGCTCAGGATTAAATAAAAGAAATCCTTAAAAAGGACAGTGAAGGATTAGATGGGCCCATATTCTGAGGATAAGTGTCATTGCAGAATGATATGTACTTACATGTTCATTACTTGTAAGCTTTCTCTTTCATCTGATTGGCACACAAAGGTTTGTTTTTCTGCATAATCTATTTTTTAATACACACACAGAAGCTAATACTGAACCCCAGTACATCTATACAGTATTATATAGGCTAATAACCGAAGCATGTCCTCCTCATTGTCAAGCCCATCCACATCTTTGCTGCCATTACATATCTGAAGTCCATCTCAAGAAGGACAAGTACAGCCCCAGTCGTCCCTGAAGAGCCCAACATCCCTTTTATCCATGCTTGAACTCTAAACAATTCTCCCTCTACAACAATAATCCAATAATGACTTTCAGAATGTATGAAAATGAATTCATTTGCTTATATGAAGGATCAGAGGCAGTTTCAGTGGCTCAAGCTTCAGGTATCAGGTCACTTCAAGTACCTATTAATAATCACAGTCCTACTTGAGACGCTCTATATGGCCACACAGTCTCATTCGCTCGTGGATTGATCTATTGTGGGGTAATCACCACGCAATTTTATGCGCACCTTTAAAATGTACACCAGGGCACGTCATGGTCCTTGGGGTGGGCTCAGTAATCAAGGTGCATAATCGCATGGCGGTAATGGCAATCAGGCTTAGCAGATTAATTCCTCGGATCATACATCAGCCCGTCGGTCCTGTATCTGATCATGAAGAAGGGTGTAGGTGGTCTGGAGAGTGCAGGTGATTAAAAAGAAGAGAACCATTGTGGCGAGAAGGAGCTCGTTATGCAAACATTTTAAAGTGCCTAATTCTGCCCGTTGTTCTGGCTCCCAAATTCTTCATTTGTATTACTGATCAGGCAAAGCTTAAGACTGAGAAAATATCTTTTTCTTTGCTCCTTCATGAACTAAATGTCAACTCTAGGGTCAAGGAGTCCAGTCTACCACTTTTGTCCTGGGCAAGACATCTCTATGGTAACTACTTCAAGGGACTTGTAGTATATGCTGCATCTAAAGTGAATGTAAAGCGGCAAACATAGCCTAGCTAGCTGAATGACTTCATAGCAATTCAGTTATTCAGGAAAATGTACAGCTGCCCTTGGAACATTCCAGGTTTGAGCCCTTACAACGCTGCAGCAGCCCTGTTGTGTAGCTGTGTGTATACTGTGGCAACCTCTGGTAATCTGGACAGTCATTGGGAATAATGATTTCAGTCCATACAAACAGCTTTCTATGTACTTACTTATTTTCAACCTGTTGGTCCATATTTTTACATTAACAGATAGACCGTAAATCAAATGACCATGTGTATTGTGAAAGGGGACTCTTGTAGTGACGAACCCGCAGAGAGTTACCACCTGATACTTGGGTTTGCCTCAGTTCTGTGGAGAGTTTTAGCATCTTTCAGCTCATTGTTTTGGCGTTACAACTCAGACCTTTAATGTTTTGTTTCACCATTACTGCTCTCATATCATTCTTTTGGTTTAAGGCAACTGCCAAAAAGCTTTAAAAGCCCACCATGTGCTAACTGCTCAGCACCAAACATCAGTCAGACAAAGTAAGCAACTAGCAGCTAATAGTGGAGCATTAGGCAGCTAAAAAGACAGATATTTCCATCCGTCATTGGAATATTGAACTTGTAGATTCAGTAGTTAGCCAGAAACACAACTACAAATTAATGCTAATGTTGCTGATTGTCTGTTGGATGTTTAAATGAACACATTTTGGAAAACAAGTTTGCCAGTATTAACTTAATGAGGTGAAAACATGTGTTGTGTTCACAGTTTGTTTTTTGGCACTTACAAAAAGCCATGCCATCAAAACAACCTGCTATTGTCATTACAACAACACATTTCTGATTAGCTTTTCTCTCCGTCCTTCTAGCATGAATAAATGTATATGAATGAATAAATGAATATTTTTTATTCAAGTGTCACACACCTAAAGTTGCACAGCCCCCATGGTCTCACAAGATACCACTAAGAGGCAAGAGAAAACAGAAGAAAAAAAAGAAAGCCAATACATGACATATGTCAAACAAATCAGATATCAGATATAAACTTACCAAATTAAACATACAACGCTGTCATACAATGAGTAAGTATTTAACAAAACTGCATTTAAACTTGTCTGTCTTGAATAAATGTCTTTTAATTTACATTCATATGTCATATCAAATGGACTAGGATGTCTGGCAGACATTTTCAGTAAAAGCTTAACTCAAAGAGCATGATAAAAAGAACAGTACAATATAAAATGCATTTCACTTTTAACCTCATCCAAATAACAAAGGTGACTCCTTCCGTCCTCCTCTGGGACTGAATGGAAGCATCCAGTTTTCACAGCCGAAGGCAGAATGCTCAATCTTAACTGAGCACAAATACACCTCTGAGCTCTGACATATTGCTCGGTATGGTAAGTATGCTTAATAGCACAATACACTCTCAGTTTTAGTTTGCTTGGTAGTTCTTCTGACCATTTGTCTTTACAAGTAGCATAGACATACGATGATTAATGCTTCAAGGTAACTTATATTTGTGGCTCAGTATAATTTGGATGGCTATGACAGCGGCTAGTAGTGAAAATAGGATGAAATGTTAAACATTAACCCTATCAGCTGGCGGTAGAGTACTACAGCTTCCTCTAACAATGAATGATCATTCCAATCAGTCATGATATATGTCAGAGGTGATGTGCACACTCACAAAAAATCCACCTCATAACTTTTTTGTTTGAACAGTTAACCTGTTAACAATGAAATTGACACTCAGAATTACTTTGATGTTTGTAGAGAAAAATAAGCTTTTGGTGCTCAGATATCATCAACTACTATGAGAGGACCATACACAGGTGGTAGCATCCTGGATTGACAATAATGATTCTAAAGAAAGTTTGTGCTTGTGGGTAAAAAACTATTACTTGTTGCAAATATCTAGAAACCTGCTGTCACATTACCATACAGCCATCATGCACACTGTCTGGAACAC
>NC_045734.1:11655996-11664456 GCF_008692095.1 Etheostoma spectabile
ACCCCCCCCCCGTAAAATCCACTTATCTGTATAACATCACCAAATACACACAACTGTTAACCCCTCTTCCCATAAAATCAATTACCGTATGACCATGTGTCCAGTGGAGCTGTGAGTGATTACTTTAGTGCTTTGACATTTGCAACAGCAGTAATGAGGCATGTCTTTGACAGCTGTGTCACTACCAGCAGCCTATGTCTCGGCTGTTCAGTTCAACGCTGGGAAGGAGGCATACTGTGGCCAAACACTGGCACTCTCTCTAGATAATGATGGCTCACCCATAGAGAAGCAGAGAGAATGTGTCGAAGTCTGAGGAAACTGCGCATGTGTGTGTTTTCACTGAGAGACAGAAGTGAGGCCGATTGAGAGTGTATGTGAAGTGTATTAGTGTGTGTGTGTGTGCGTACGTGCGTGCATTGGTGCGTGCGTGTATATATGTCTGTCATTGCCAAGATGGAATCAGAGACTGTGAGAGAAGGTTGGGCTGGGACATAAAGACTAGTAGCATAAAAATGAGTGGGTTGAACATGCTCAGCTCATACAGTGCACCCTCCCGTCAAGCAGGGCGACTATTTGCATGTGCACACCAGCCTTGACGCCAACTACAGTATGCATTCTGCATCTAAATTAACCATCAAAATCAAGCATAGCTCTTTGGAGCTCCATGAAATGTATGCAAAATGTACCTACTTCAGAATTAGCGGCTTGCTTTCTCTGCCGCAACAGTTGTTTTAATGCCTGCTGAATTGTGGCTGTGAATTGGAGCCATTAGTAAAGAATAACAGATAACATAGAGCCTCATTATATTCAGTTGTGTTCTGTTAGGTGTTCTCTCTATTCTATTTTGTTATGCTCCTTTCTATTATATTCTGTTCTATTCAATTCCATGAGTTTGAATTGATTAGGTTTTGCTGTAGATGTATAGCTCTTTCTAAAGTTTTTAGTCAAGTCCTTCTCAGGGATGACAGGAGGACCAGACTTCAGTCTTTTTTATTTATTCTTTTATTCGGCTGATTTGTAGCTGTGACAATTTTAAAACAATCATATCATAAAGAGCCTTTCTGTTACTGTAAAGTTACAACAGCTGTAATTTCCATCTGTGGACTGGAAGTCAGATCATTTACTAAAGTGAAAGTAGCTAATAGTTAAAGTAAATCGGATTTTAAATCAAATTTTAGTAAGAAATGTTTACATTTCCTACATCTTAATGTTCTTCTTAGTTCTTAATCTTAAGTCTGCCACCTAAAATAGAGGAAATTAGAAAACTGGTGAAACAATTAGAGATTGGGGTTCCTGTTTAACAGAAAGTTGGTTAGATGAAACCACAAGCGATGAGGAAATTGCAATTAATAATTACTCTATAGTTAGGAAGGACCAAAATAGAAAAGAGGGTGGGGTTTGTGTATATGTGCACTCAGGTGTGGCTTTTAACTGTATATATGATATTGCCAGTAATTTAGAGATTGTTTGGATGGTCATATGTTTACCAAAAAACAATCCCATTTTATTGGGGGATTGCTATAGACCGCCAGGACATGCTACTTTCTATGATAAGTTAGAACAGATCCTCTTGAATTTATCAGGCAAAGAGAGCTCAGAGCTGATATTAATGGGGGAAATGTTGGGCTGTGCTCATCCTTCCGGCAAAATACTGGAGGACCTGTGTTACTCCTTTGGTCTTGAACAGCTTGTAAAACAGTACGCAAGGGTAATTTGGGTAAAGATTATTATTGATCTGATCTTAGTTTCAGAAAAAACTAAAATATCTCAAAGTGGTACTATTACTTCCGGCATATAATTTTTTTTGCACAAGATAAACTGGTAATAAAAAACTTTTACTCTCATAAGACTGTACTATCCAGATAATTTAAACATTGCTCCCAGAAAACTTTCAAGAGGCTGGTTGTTGCGATGGATTGTTCCCCTGTGTTAAATTGTTTATGTGATAATATAGCATGGTCAGAGATTAAATTCAGATTTGTAAACATTTTCAACAAGGTAACCCCTCTTAGACAGATCAGAGTTAAACAGCGTTCTACTACGTGGTTTAACAAAGCTATACATGATGCTATTAAAGCTTTCAGGGAAAAAGTTCTTAAAACTTTTCATAGAACTAAAAATCATCATGATTTTATTTTATATAAGCAAGCAAGAAACAAGACTCAGGAACTTGTTAGAGACACAAAATCAACCCACTATAAGAATGATATATCAAATAATAACGATAACCCAAAAATGTTGTGGAAGACCTTAAAGGATTTGGAGGCTGCTAAGACAATTGCTAAGAAACAAAGAAGTATAGGATGTAAAATTAATGGTGCCCTAAATTTCACTAATAAAGAAGTTGCTAATCATTTTAATACTTACTTCAGTTCTATAGCAGAACAGCTGGTCTTCGGCCTTCCTCTGGGTTATTTAGCATTGTTAGGGTGAAATCATACAAACATATAAACCCAACTCATTTGCCTTACAGAAGGTTGAGGTAGGGGAGATGGAAAAAAGACTCTTACAGCTAGATTGCTCTAGATGGGTTATCCCCTCGGTTTTTATGAGATGCTGCTGCTCAAATAGCCCTTATATCTCCCATATTTTTAACCTGTCTGTTGAAGCTGGTGTTTTCCCCAATGACCTCAAGAGGGCCAAGGTAGTTCTTCTTTAAAAAAAACAAAAAAATAACCACAATCCTGGTAATTACAGACCAGTCTCTATTTTGTGCACAGTCTCAACATTTTTTGAAAAGTTGGTCAATTTAATGAACACATGAATAAAAACAACTTCATGTTTAAATTCCAATCTGGATTTAGGAAGGCACATTCTACCAAATCATGCCTACTGTATTTATTCAACATTATATGCAGGGAAATAGATAATGGAAATCTCTGCGGAATGGTGTCATTGGATCTGCAAAAGGCGTTTGATACGATGAATCATGACAGACTGATTGCCAAAGTTGAGGCCTTGAGGGCAGACAGCTCCACCTGTAGGTAGTTTAGGTCTTACCTATCAGGAAGGGATCAGGAAGGTGGTTTTAGGAGGAGTGCTGTCTGACCCTCGTGTGGTTGAATGCGGCGTTCCTCAAGGAAGCATTCTTGGTCCGTACTTCTTTTTAACATACAGGCCAAAAGTTTGAATACACCTTCTCATTCAATGCGTTTGCAACTCAAACCTTTACAGGAAATCTGTAAATCTTGAAAATTGAGCCATTTAATGGACAAGGCTTTTGTTTTGCGGCAGATCAGTGTATGTATAGCCACGGTTGATGATGTCTGAATGGAAACTGCAAACATATTAATGTCCCAATATAGTAATACACAGCCTTATAGCAACACCCCATGATCAGAATGACAACGATTATCCAGATCTCTGCATTCTTTGCTTGAGCCATGGATGTTGCCATAGTAACACGAGTATGTCTTATCAAGTACGGCCCTTGTGATTTTTCACTGCAACTTATTTAGGCTGTTCACTGTAGGTATACAACAGCTTTTGAGTTGTTGCATTCATTCCATGTTAATAGAGTTAACAGCCATTGTGTGTGAGCTTAACCTTTATCTTGCCTTGTCAAATTGTTGTCAGCTAATATTAAATTAGCCTAGTAACAGAGGCTTTTATGCAAATGATGTAAATGCTTTAAACTATAAATAGGCATAATATGGCTGAGAGCTGATATGATGGTCTCTGTGATATCAAACATTTTGCTGCACCTTAATGTCAGATTGTGAAAAGTCATTTATGATAGAGGATATTCAGAGGTGCTGTTGTTGGATGTTTAATCTTGTTCATCATGATCACAGCATTTTGTATTTATGGCTCAGCATGCATAAAGCAGATTTTTGCAGATCTGTTGCGAAGAACCAACATATTAGAGGTCCTGATTTCACATTGATGCCACCAGATTCCATATAAATTTGAGTTAAACCATGACTTAAAGCCCCCCCTGTCACCAGTGGAGAAACATTTAATCTCTCCAGCATATGTGAATTTGTAGTCACTTTGTAGTTACAACTTGTCAGACTGTGCGCTTCCTTCCTCTATGAAATAATGAGACTGTTTGATGTTAGACCACTATGGGCTGTAATGAGAGGAGTAGACTGTTCAGGATGCATGAAAGCTCTTCAGTCCTTTGGACCATGAGCGACCATTACGGCACGGACCGAGACACTGTGGAGGTCTGCTGACTTTATGAAGGATTGGAATTTAATGATGGAAGCAACGCTATATTTGTCACCCTTTAACTTCTCTGGAGAGGGAGGAAATATATTTCAGAGGTGTTAACACAGGGAGACCTACAACTTTCAAGGCAGAGTAAATGGGCCATATGACACAGAGCACGGTCACATTAAAAAAGCCAGCGTACAGTACAGTTGCAGAAGGGGATCCCAAATGAGAGAACTGCTACATAAATTAAAGCCCTTGATTGTACAGCTCTCGACTGTTTAAGTGATTGTTCAACTTCAATCATACTCTGGATCGTTCATAATGATATTTCTTTGAGGGTTATTCTTTGTTCGAAAAAAATACTATTTTCACCCACAGCAAAGTGATGAGTCCATAAATTATCTTTTTGCTCGTCCAGAGGCAGGAAGCAGCACATCTACCTCTCATCATATCAATCTCTTCCTCCTTCACAAGACGCCACTGTCATAGTGCCAGAAGAGACACAAACACAGAGAGAGGATGAGTAGGAGGAGGGAGAAACAGATAGTGATGGAAGGATCAGCATCTCTTCATTTATCTGCAGAGTTAGAGGAAGAGCCCCAGCTGAGATGGGTTAATATTTCTCCAGCCTAGGTTCTGGGGACATTGTGATTTGACCTCAGTAGTAAGCCAGAGTGCCAAGAATCTAGTTAATGGTTAGACACAGCATCCTGCCACTGGACCCATTTTGGCTCCATAACAAAGGAAGGCCTGCTCCCCACAGAGTACTGAGGAGACCAGGGGCCCTGTCACTATCAGTTCTCCCCAAAGATGGCAGTTCTTGATTAGTTAATAGTTAACGGACATGTGGTTCATCAATCCTAGTAGTGACAAGGATTATAAATGCACAAATACACAGACAGTGGGAGCCCAATGCTGACGCTGTAAACATATCTTGTTAACAGAAGCAGACCCTATGCCACCACAGGATTGAGTGACAGGATCACTAATGACTTACAACAACAGAGCAGGGACTCTTTTTTTTCTCTCTTCTTTTTCCTCACTAAGCATTTGTCTGCTAATTTTTTTCAAAGCTGAATGTTGCATTCATCCATTTATTTATTATTTTCAGGAAACTTAATGTAGGAAAATGATTTTGGAAACCAAATGAATGATTTGCACCTTTGACACGAAGTAAGCATTTATGCCGTAATGCTTGAATCGAGGGTAGTGAAATAATTGTCATACATACACATTTTATAGCATTAGATATGATTATATAATGTGCTACACTATAAATTACAATTTTTAGTCCCTTTGTTTCCTCCATTTTAGCAAATGTATGACTGGCCATAGCATACTCTCCAAAGCTACAAAGCAACTACAAAACTACCAACCTGAATCACATTGTAATTCATACGGGGATTGCTTACAACACAGACAAGAGACTTTGGGGCCTTCATGGAGCAGAAGTGTTTTGATTTTTAAATGTGTACTGCTGATCTGACTCATACATATGAAAGCCCCCATTTAAAGCACCAAGAGTCACAGGAGGGGACAAAACACGTCTCTTTAGGGTTCCAACACTCTACAGGTTTGCGATCAGAGACAGCTTCTGTCTGATATATGGCCAGGGCTTTTAGGCTGGGAAACATACTGCATTGTATACACCCCTGTGTGACCCCAATGGATCCTATATCCTCAGACAGTGGGAGATGTCACTCTCACCAGCTAAAAGCCACTGGGGGGGCAGAGCTGGGCATTATGAACCACTGGGGGAACAGTAATGCTGCTAAACAGAGGGGGTAAAGAAGCAGGAACAAGCAGCAGTGGTAGAAAAAGTATTCAGAGCCTATACTTGTAAAAGTAGTCATACGACAATGTAAAATACTCAATTTTAATGTGATGTATACATTTTAGTATTGCTTTTTGATTTTGATTTAATCGTATCAGAAACCTACACATGGAAAACACCAATACAATCGAGACAAAAACAAATAAAGTCCGACTTATTTCCATTGTGGTCCTCAACACATCGACAGACACTACAGAGTGTGTGATAAACATTGACATGACAGAAAAATATTATACTTAAATAAATTTATAAATTAATTAATTTATAAATTTATTTGCCTGTAATTTGCCTTTTGTTCTATCCGCAACCCTCTCTAGTAACCAGGCATTGACTGTCTTTTCGAAAGGTTCAAAGAATTCAGATTACTTTAATTTGCTGATCTAACTTGTTCCACTGAACTGCCCCTATATAGGCAAAGGTTCCTTTACCTAACATTGTCTTAAATCTGTAAGAACATAGCTCAGATATGCTGCCACGCGGGTAAATATGTGTGTGTCCTTTACCTTAGTGATTAGACAAACAAAAAGTTGGAACCTACCAAACAATATTTATATATTCTGGTCAATCCTGACATAGTAACACGAGACTCAATAGGGAGCCAGTTGAGCTCAAAATTGTGACCTATCTAAATGAGACCTTGGCCCAGTTCAGAATTACTCTTATTAATTTATTCTGTGCTGTTTCCAGCCTACCTTTAAGTTGGTTTTTTAGGCCTTGAACCAAGAAGTGCATGCAAATTCAAAATGATTTAAATTATGGCGTTGGCTAAAATGATCATTGTTGACCAATCTAAAAAAATGAATTGCTAGCTAAGATCTTATGAGTCCGGTAACTTTACTCAGAACTTTGTGGCTATATTCCTGCTATCCAAGCATCTATTCAATCTGTATTTTGAACCAACAGATGGCCTCTGTCTTACCCGAATGTAGGGATAGCATATTGTCAATCAGCCAGTTGTGTAAAGAAGATAGCTCTGAGCTCAGGGTACTTTCTAGGGTGGTTTGATGTTTATGGACATTAAGTGCCAAATCATCAGCGTACACAAATAGTTCACATGAACAGGAGTCTGCCATATTGTTTAATGTACAGTACAGGCCAAAAGTTTGAAGACACCTTCTCATTCAATGTGTTTCCTTTATTTTCATGACTATTTACATTGCAGAGTATCACTGAAGGCATCAAAACTATGAATCACCATCTGGAATTATGTACTTAACAAAAAGTGTGAAATAACTGAAAACATGTCTTATATTCTAGTTTCTGAAAAGTAGCCACCCTTTGCTCTGATTACTGCTTTGCACACTCTTGGCATTCTCTTGATGAGCGTCAAGAGGTAGTCACCTGAAATGGTTTCCCAACGTCTTGAGAGTTCCCGAGGTGCTCAGCACTTGTTGGCCCTTTTGCCTTCACTCTGCAGTCCAGCTCACCCCAAACCATCTCGATTGGGTTCAGGTCTGGTGACTGTGGAGGTGCAGCACTCCATCACTCTCTTACTTGGTCAAATAGCCCTTACACACCTGGAGGTATGTTGGGGTCATTATCCCGTTGAAAAATAAATGATGGTCCACCTAAACCAAACCGGATGGGATGTTGCACGTTTGCTGCAGGATGTTGTGGTACCATGCTGGTTCAGTCTCCCTCAATTTGGAATAAATCCCCAAGTGTCACCAGCAAAGCCCACCCACACCATCACACCTCCTCCTCCATGCTTCACGGTGGGATCAGCATGTAGAATCCATTCGGTCACCTTTTCTCCGCACACAAAGACACGCGTTGGAACCAAAGATCTCAAACTTGGACTCATCAGACCAAGCACAGACTTCCCTGGTAATGTCCTTCCTTGTGTTTCTAGCCAAACAACTCTTCTGCTTGTTGCCTCTCCTTACCAGTGGTTTCCTAGCTGCTATTTGACCATGAAGGCCTGATTCACAGTCTCCTATTAACAGTTGTCTAGAGATATGTCTGCTGCTAGAACCTGTGTGGTATTCATCTGTCTCTAATCTGAGCTGCTGTTAACTTGTGATTCTGAAGCTGGTGACTCAGATGAACTTATCCTCAGCACAAGGTGACTCTTGGTCTCCTTTCCTGGGCGGTCCTCATGTGAGCCAGTTTTGTTGTAGCGCTTGATGGTTTTTTGTGACTGCACTTGGGGACACAATAAAGGTTTTCGCAACTTTACGGACCGACAGCCTTTGTTCTTAAAGTGATGATGGCCACTTGTTCTCTTTACGTAGCTGATTGGTTCTTGCCATAATATGAATTCTAACAGTTGTCCAATAGGGCTGTCGGCTGTGATTAAACCTGACTTCTGCACAACACAACTGATGGTCCCAGAAACGAATACAAAATATTTTCAGTTATTTCACACTTTTAGTAATTACATAATTCCATATGTGTTCATTCATAGTTTTGATGCCTTCAGTGATAATCTACAATTGTAATAGTCTGAAAATAAATGACACTCATTG
>NC_045734.1:11664481-11665312 GCF_008692095.1 Etheostoma spectabile
AAAACTATGAATGAACACATATGGAATTATGTACTTAACTAAAAAGTGTGAAATAACTGAAAATATTTCTTGTATTCTAGTTTCTGGGACCATCAGTTGTGTTGTGCAGAAGTCAGGTTTAATCACAGCCGACAGCCCTATTGGACAACTGTTAGAATTCCTATTATGGCAAGAACCAATCAGCTACGTAAAGAGAAACAAGTGGCCATCATCACTTTAAGAAACAAAGGTCAGTCGGTCCGGAAAGTTGCGAAAACCTTTATTGTGTCCCCAAGTGCAGTCACAAAAAACCATCAAGCGCTACAACAAAACTGGCTCACATGAGGACCGCCCCAGGAAAGGAAGACCAAGAGTCACCTCTGCTGCTGAGGATAAGTTCATCTGAGTCACCAGCTTCAGAAATCACAAGTTAACAGCAGCTCAGATTAGAGACCAGATGAATACCACACAGAGTTCTAGCAGCAGACATAAGAGAAAAGGTGACCGAATGGATTCTACATGCCTGATCCCACCGTGAAGCATGGAGGAGGAGGTGTGATGTGTTGGGTGCCTTGGCTGGTGACACTGTTGGGGATTTATTCCAAATTGAAGGCAGACTGAACCAGCATGGCTACCACAACATCCTGCAGCAACGTGCAACATCCCATCCGGTTTGCGTTTAGTTGGACCATCATTTATTTTTCAACGGGATAATGACCCCAAACATACCTCCAGGCTGTGTAAGGGCTATTTGACCAAGTAAGAGAGTGATGGAGTGCTGCACCTCCACAGTCACCAGACCTGAACCCAATCGAGATGGTTTGGGGTGAGCTGGACTGCAGAGTGAAGGCA
>NC_045734.1:11665322-11665418 GCF_008692095.1 Etheostoma spectabile
CAAGTGCTGAGCACCTCCGGGAACTCCTTCAAGACTGTTGGGAAACCATTTCAGGTGACTACCTCTTGACGCTCATCAAGAGAATGCCAAGAGTGT
>NC_045734.1:11665428-11665500 GCF_008692095.1 Etheostoma spectabile
AATCAGAGCAAAGGGTGGCTACTTTTCAGAAACTAGAATATAAGACATGTTTTCAGTTATTTCACACTTTTT
>NC_045734.1:11665510-11692353 GCF_008692095.1 Etheostoma spectabile
TAATTCCAGATGTGTTCATTCATAGTTTTGATGCCTTCAGTGATACTCTGCAATGTAAATAGTCATGAAAATAAAGGAAACACATTGAATGAGAAGGTGTCTTCAAACTTTTGGCCTGTACTGTACATTAACAATATGGCAGACTCCTGTTCATGTGAACTATTTGTGTACGCTGATGATTTGGCACTTTTAATGTCTCATAAACATCAATCCACCCTAGAAAGTACCCTGAGCTCAGAGCTATCTTCTTTACACAACTGGCTGATTGACAATATGCTATCCCTACATTCGGGTAAGACAGAGGCCATCTTGTTTGGTTCAAAATACAGATTGAATAGATGCTTGGATAGCAGGAATATAGCCCACAAAGTTCTGAGTAAAGTTACCGGACTCATAAAGATCTTAGCTAGCAATTCATTTTTTTTAGATTGGTCAACAATGATCATTTTAGCCAACGCCATAATTTTAAATCATTTTGAATTTGCATGCACTTCTTGGTTTCAAGGCCTAACAAACCAACTTAAAGGTAGGCTGGAAACAGCACAGAATAAATTAATAAGAGTAATTCTGAACTTGGGCCATAGGTCTCATTTAGATAGGTCACAATTTGTTGAGCTCAACTGGCTCCCTATTGAGTCTCGTGTTACTATGTCAGGATTGACCAGAATATATAAAATATTGTTTGGTAGTGTCCCAACTTTTTTGTTTTGTCTAATCACTAAGGTAAAGGACACACACAATATTTACACGCGTGGCAGCATATCTGAGCTATGTTCTTACAGATTTAAGACAATGTTAGGTAAAGGAACCTTTGCCTATATAGGGGCAGTTCAGTGGAACAAGTTAGATCAGCAAATTAAAGTAATCTGAATTCTTTGAACTCTTTCGAAAAGACAGTCAATGCCTGGTTACTAGAGAGGGTTGCGGAATAGAACAAAAGGCAAATTACAGGCAAATAAATTTATAAATTAATTAATTTATAAATTTATTTAAGTATAATATTTTTCTGTCATGTCAATGTTTATCACACACTCTGTAAGTGTCTTGTCCTGATGTGTTGAGGACCACAATGGAAATAAGTCCTGGACTTTATTTTGTTTTTGTCCTCGATTGTATTTGGTGTCTTTCCATGTGTAAGGTATTCTTGATACGATTAAATCAATATCAAAAAGCAATACTAAAATGTATTACATCACATTAAAATTGAGTATTTTACATTGTCGTATGACTACTTTTACTTAAGTATAGGCTCTGAATACTTTTTTTCTACCACTGCCTGCTTGTTCCTGCTTCTTTACCCCCCTCTGTTTAGCAGCATTACTGTTCCCCCAGTGGTTCATAATGCCCAGCTCTGCCCCCCCAGTGGCTTTTAGCTGGTGAGAGTGACATCTCCCACTGTCTGAGGATATAGGATCCATGCTGGGGTCACACAGGGGTGTATACAATGCAGTATGTTTCCCAAGCCTAAAAGCCCTGGCCATATATCAGACAGAAGCTGTCTCTGATCGCAAACCTGTAGAGTGTTGGAACCCTAAAGAGACGTGTTTTGTCCCCCTCCTGTGACTCTTGGTGCTTTAAATGGGGGCTTTCATATGTATGAGTCAGATCAGCAGTACACATTTAAAAATCAAAACACTTTCTGCTCACTGAAGGCCCCAAAGTCTCTTGTCTTGTGTTGTAAGCAATCCCCGTATGAATTAACAATGTGATTCAGGTTGTAGTTTTTGTAGTTGCTTTTGTAGCTTTGGAGAGTATGCTATGGCCAGTCATACATTTGCTTAAAATGGAGAAACAAAGGGACTAAAAATTGTAATTTATAGTGTAGCACATTATATAATCATATCTAATGCTATAAAATGTGTATGTATGAACAATTTATTTCACTACCCTCCGATTCAAGCATTACGGCATAAATGCTTACTTCGTGTCAAAGGTGCAAATCATTTCATTTGGTTTCCCATAAATCATTTTCCTACATTAAGTTTCCTGAAAATAATAAATAAATGGATGAATGCAACATTCAGCTTTGAAAAAAATTAGCAGCACAAATGCTTAGTGAGGAAAAAGAAGAGAGAAAAAAAAGAGTCCCTGCTCTGTTGTTGTAAGTCATTAGTGATCCTGTCACTCAATCCTGTGGTGGCATAGGGTCTGCTTCCTGTTAACAAGATATGTTTACAGCGTCAGCATTGGGCTCCCACTGTCTGTGTATTTGTGCATTTATACTCCTTGTCACTACTCAGGATTGATGACTCCACATGTCCGTTAACTATTAACTAATCAAGAACTGCCATCTTTGGGGAGACTGATAGTGACAGGGCCCCTGGTCCTCCTCAGTACTCTGTGGCTGAGGCAGGCCTTCCTTTGTTATGGAGCCAAAATGGTGTCCAGTGGCAGGATGCTGTGTCTAACCATTAACTAGATTCTTGGCACTCTGGCTTACTACTGAGGTGACAAATCACAATGTCCCCCAGAACCTAGGCTGGAGAAATATTAACCCCATCTCAGCTGGGGCTCTTCCTCTATCCTCCTGCAGATAAATGAAGAGATGCTGATCCTTCCATCACTATCTGTTTCTCCCTCCTCCTACTCATCCTCTCTCTGTGTTTGTGTCTCTTCTGGCACTACTGACAGTGGCGTCTTGTGAAGGAGGAAGAGATTGATATGATGAGAGGTAGATGTGCTGCTTCCTGCCTCTGGACGAGCAAAAAGATAATTTATGGACTCATCACTTTGCTGGTGGTGAAAATAGTATTTTTTTCGAACAAAGAATAACCCTCAAAGAAATTATCATTATGAACGAATCCAGAAGTATGATTGAAGTTGAACAATCACTTAAACAGTCGCAGAGCTCGTACAATCAAGGGCTTTAATTTATGTAGCAGATTCTCTTCATTTGGGATCCCCTTCTGCACCTGTACTGTACGCTGGCTTTTTTTAATGTGACCGTGCTTCTGTTCATATGGCCCATTTACTCTGCCCTTGAATGTTGTAGGTCTCCCTGTGTTTAACACCTCTGAAATATATTTCCTCCCTCCTTCCACGAGAAGTTAAAAGGGTGACAAATATAGCTGTTGCTTCCATCATTAAATTCCATAATCCTTCATAAAGTCAGCAGACCTCCACAGTGTCTCGGTCCCGTGCCGTAATGGTCGCTCATGGTCCAAATGGACTGAAGAGCTTTCATGCATCCTGAACAGTCTACTCCTCTCATTACAGCCCATAGTGGTCTAACATCAAACAGTCTCATTATTTTCATAGAGGAAGGAAGCGCACATGTCTGACAAGTTGTAACTACAAAGTGACTACTAAATTCACATATGCTGGAGAGATTAAATGTTTCTCCACACTGGTGACAGGGGGGGCTTTAAGTCACTGGTTTAACTCAAATTTATATGGAATCTGGTGGCATCAATGTGAAATCAGGACCTCTAATATGTTGGCTTCTTCTGCAACAGATCTGCAAAAATCCTGCTTTATGCATGCTGAGCCATAAATACAAAATGCTGTGATCATGATGAACAAGATTAACATCCAACAACAGCACCTCTGAATATCCTCTATCATAAATGACTTTTCACAATCTGATCATTAAGGTGCAGCAAAAATGTTTTGATATCACAGAGACCATCATATCAGCTCTCAGCCATATTATGCCTATTTATAGTTTAAAGCATTTTACATCATTTGCATAAAAAGCCTCTGTTACTAGGCTAATTTAATATTAGCTGACAACAATTTGACAAGGCAAGATCAAAGGTTAAGCTCACACACAATGGCTGTTAACTCTATTAACATGGAAATGAATGCAACAACTCAAAAGCCTGTTGTCATACCTACAGTGAACAGCCTAAATAAGTTGCAGTGAAAAATCACAAGGGCCGTACTTGATAAGACATACTCGTGTTACTATGGCAACATCCATGGCTCAAGCAAAGAATGCAGAGATCTGGATAATCGTTGTCATTCTGATACATGGGGTGTTGCTATAAGGCCTGTGTATTACTATATTGGGACATTAATATGTTTGCAGTTTCCATTCAGACATCATTTCAACAGTGGCTATACATACACTGATCTGCCTGCAACACAAAAGCCTCTGTCCATCATAATGGCTCAATTTTCAAGATTTACAGATTTCCTGTAAAGGTTTGAGTTGCACATTACAATAATCTTATCAATGGCATAATTGTGCCAGTTTACACAAAAATCATTTAGATGTTTTGTGTTACACATGCAACATTTGTTGATATATCATGCAGAAATTATATTAGGGGGTTGATTGTAAGATGTATAAAATCACGTGTAATCCATTTATTTTTTATATGCATGCACTGTATTACATGGAGCATTGTTGCAGGTGTGCCAGTATGTATTTTCTGTCTACTGAAGGAAGGACAACTTTGCAAATAAATCACAGAACACATTGTAAACTTTTTGATTTGCTCATGTTTGGTTGCGCATTGCAGTTTGACAAATCACTTCAAACCGCCAGCCAATAAAAAACATCTATTTGTAGTTGTGATATTTTCGTGAAAATTAAAGCTTGCACTGCCAGCAACACTTTAATGGCTGTTGGACCAAACCTCACTATTGAAAGACTTTTAAATATACATTTTTATCAGTGGAGAAATTAGATGATTTCTCAATGGCTTGCGTTGTAGAAATTTCTGCAGAATACAGGGTATTTGTTAAATGTCAACTGTAAGCGCTGTTTGCTGTTACTTGAATAGTTCTTGGAAGTAATTTCCAAATGTTTTATGTTTGGCCTCTCTCTTTGGAGTGTGGGCACACACTCATTTTCATAGCTGGACTGCTTGATGATGAACTGTTCACTTACAGTTAAGTTGCATTATTGTGCAGCGAATGTGTTAATAATTTGAGGTGATATATTGATACTGGCTGAGCTCGCACAGGCTTGCATCTTGTTCTATTGTGTTACTCTCAGTGTTAACAGACGGCAAAAGCCTCTTTGACTTACTGATGTAGCAAGAATTCCTCATCCTTTGAGGAAGCCAGGCTGCCTGTCATTTTGCATTGTGTGAGGTCTCTGATCAGTAAGTGTATAGCTTTGTGAAATTTCTCTCCAATGTTTACAGAAAATGTTATGGCAGTCAGATTCTATATACATAGTACACTACAGCTGATCATTTCTGATCATTATCTAAGAAAGAAGAAAAATGCAGGCTGACAAAAAGATAGCAGTCACAATCAACAGTCAACAATTACAGACATTTCTAATTTTTGATTTGATTTTGTTCTGATGATTAAAAAGTACTGTTGTATTTCTCTCAGCAAATATTATAATGTTCATCAGTTAATCCTTGCATATTACCGGCGCCCCCTGCTGTTCAAAGCTTTAACTGTTTCTCTCTCTCTTTTTTGTTGCTGCATCCTACAGCCTTGGCTCACTGTTGTGTTTAAGGGTGGTTGATTAAGTCTAACATGACTTACTGAATGAAATTGATCTTAAGGTCAGATAGACAAGGCTCATATATTTTTAGAATATAATAACAACTACCTTGGACGGTAAGTGTTGTCCCTAAGCTTCAAAGTAAGCTGTTTCCTTAAGATAAATTATTTCACCACAGTTGCTTCTACATGTTTGTCCCCTCCATTGATTTCACATTTGATGTTGACGTCACTTAAAAGCATGAGTATTAAATAACTTCAACATAATGTTGAGCTGCATACATAATACTAGTAATAATAACACTTTCCCTGCAACCTTACAGTCCTTTTCTCCTGTTCACCCTTTTTTCTTTTGAAACAATCCTCACAGCAAAAATAAAATAAACTCTGGGCAAAACGTTTTCATTGTACAAAAATGTCAGACATGTGTTGTGGTTGCTAAGCAAACAGTGACTAATAATATCTACATGGAAGAGGTTTGCATTAGTGCAGCAAGCCAAAGCACAGCATGTCTCAGTCTCTACCAATCTAAAAACAATGAAGGTTCACCACACTGTAATTACCAGACAATGAGTTTGTCAGTCACTTCTCATAAATATGAATAAGGAGGGATGGATAAAGGTGTTCGGTCTAAATTTGCCATGGTTTTTGACGTGAGAATGAGAAAACAGCCTAGCATCGTATTCATCCTATCAAAATCTCCTGAGGGAGAGCGTTTTTTATGCTTTTGTGTGTCAGTCTTTCCCTGTCATGACTGGATGAGAGCGGCATGTAAAGGGCGTAGAGGGGTAGAGATTGATGTAACATGTTTGGGGTTTTAATTCTTTTTTTCTAAATTATGAAAGGGGTTATATCTTTTAGAAACAGTCTGAAGGTGTCAGCTGTTAACTGTGAAGTGCAGGGAAATCTCAACGATATAGCAGACAGCATGGCTACATGAAACAGAAAGATGCACCTGTGATTGTTTTATCTTTGAGTAAATATAATCATTAATGGCATATATGAAAAGCACCACTTAATCTGCTGCAAATTTGTCACTTAGCATCTATGGAGACTTCTACATTTACATTTCAAATTACCACTATGATAGGTTATTTGTCACCAGAAACCCTAATTCATCAATTCATCTTTATTTATTTAGTCAACTCATCAGGTGTCTGGCTCCTTGTTGCTTAATGGATACATTGCTATGCAGTGATTTCAGGACAGTGTGAGGCCCGACATAAGGTAGAATAAAGCCCCCTGGCTGCTCAAAAATGACTAAATAGCACAGCTGAATGGTTTCATACTGTTATCAGGTCAGGGGTTTTCAAATTTTTTTAGGGTAAAGACCCCTAAGCTGAAAGAGAGACGGGGTAGGGACCTCCTACTACATAACATTTTGTTGCTTTTTAAACTGGACCAGAGGGATGAAATTAATGGATATTATTGACACATCAATTTTTAATGCTAATGTGGAAAGCACAGTGAATCCTTAGGATGAACTGTATGGGGTCCATAGTAACTTATCTATAGTAAGCTTAGTTCAATGTATAAATCAAATGTGTTTGTTTTTTCACAAATAGAACAAATTATCTTTACTTTTAATATGTTAAATTCATATTAATTATGATTTTTACATTGATTATTAATTATGGGTTTTACATTAATACTACTAATAATAATGAATAATATTATTTCTTTCCATTAAATGCTTAGATTAGTATATAAATAATAACTAAGGATTTTCCAAATGTCAAAGCTTTAATTCTACAGCAACAATAAACAACATCCGATTTGTGTATGTGTGTTTCCTGTATACACAGTGACATTTAAAAAGAATAATTTTAGAGCAAAAACAGTTTCTCTCTTTAACATCAGCGTGCTTTTAACTGCATGATAATAGCACACTGTAAGTAAATCTTTAAAATGAAGAACACTCTGTATCTTTGATCTCCTGCGGGTTTTACTGAGAGAATTAGTGCTGGAAACTTTGACATTTGGCATGAATAATTTGTCAGGTGCAGGAGTGTGATGAATTATGGACCAGTTGACACCTTAATGTTCTGTGTACTGAAGGCAAAAAGGGTTAGACTTTTTAATTGCAATTTCAAAATTAAACTAGGGTTTATACATGTTAGACATCACTGAAAAAAGAGTAAAATGTCTTAGTTTAACAAATTGTATTCATTTGGATTGGAATCTTTGGCATCCTTATGTAGAACACCATACCAATTAGAACAATTCTTTTTGTTCTAATTTATTGCATGGCTGGTGATAGCTTTGAGTTTGTTCTGTAACATGATTTTTGTGTCTCTTATAGCAAAATTGATTTCAGTTTATCTTGTGTCCTTCAGTAGAGGGTGTTGTGTATTGCTCAGTAAAATTAATAACATAACATATACCACACTTCATGCCATTTCAATTCATCACATGTACCAAGAACATTATGGAGACAATGTGGGAAGTGTTAACTAATATTTTAATTATATGTACATGGTGTACTTCTTGTCTTTGACCAGTAAGTGGTGCTTGAGTTCATAAATGGGATTTCTGGGGTTCTGCTACTCTCTCTCTCTCTCTCTCTCTCTCTCTCTCTCTCTCTCTCTCTCTCTCTCTGTACACTGTACATTCACTCTGAAGTCTCCAGTTTCATCTTGTTACAGCTGAAAATTGTACCATATAAAGAGGAAGATCTGGGGTCTTCCATCTCGAGGTATTCTATATTAATTCAGACATTAATACATCATAAAAAACTTGCAGCAGTTGAGGCTTATGTTCATTTAAACACACCATTTTAGTAAACTATTATAAGAAAGTGTTGCAAATTGTCCCTCTCCTGCTCCTGATTTGCTCCTCAAATAAGATATGCTTATTAAAATATTGTATGACACCCTGAGTGGACCAATGAACGTCACATGTGCGATAATATGTTTAATAACAGGAGCCCAATCCAATAAAAGACACTCAGGTTACATGAGATTTAGGATTCACAAACTTAAAATGCATTGCTCTCAGCATGTTGTTTCCTCGTGTAAAAATATTCTTTTCTGGTTCACAAAAGCAACTACTATTTGCTGTAAATACAGATATTTTTTTCACTTGTACAGAAAATATCCCTGGGCTGTGATGCATGGGACCAAAATATCAGCTGGAGAATGAAGCGCTGTGAGCAGATTTGTAGTTGTGTTTCTCTTTTCTTCTCTTTTCCATCACCACATAACAACAAGAGTTGTTGTGACCGCCACACCAACACCCTGCATACAAAGGCCTAGAGCGTTCTCAAACTTTGTGATGTCAAGTAACCACAAAGAAATAAACAGCATGCAAGCTGATCTGACAGGTGTTTTGTAGTTTATGTGACCACATTATATTACATTGTAAGTTGATGTACTCCATGCTATTGTTTAGCCCATATTAGCGACACCAATCTAACCAGTCTATTAACACCAGTAACTACAGAAACTTAGAAATACGAAGGTCAAGAGTCCAATGTCCCCAGTGCAACATGTCCTACCCAAAGACACTTTTCTTGCCCTAAAACAGTCAAATGTAATAATCATCTGAAAAAATATCCCCATTATGTTTGATTATAATTGCAATGTGCAATCTCTTCTTCAGGTCATTAAACCCCCAGATTCTCTGACACAATACTGTGGACTTGACCTCAGTACAACACCTCTCTGACAACTGGGGCTGCAACTAACAATTATTTTCATTGTCAACTGTCCTGATCATTATTTTCTTGATCAATCCATTTATTACTTGGTATATTAAATGGCAGGAAACAGTGATGGACATCCCAGATTCCAGACTTCAGTGACAATCAGTCCAAAAACCAAAGATACTTACTTTACACTGATATAAAACCCGGCCCTGATTAACCTGCTTGTTTCAGCTTTACTGACAACAAAAACGGAATATTAGCTTCACAAAGTTACTGTTGATTACGGGGATATTTTGTGATGGACTACATTATATTTATACAGGTGCTAATGTTAAAACAAAACTGTTTAAAATACAAAATAACACTTTTTTTTCTTTTTTCTTTTTTTTAAAACAAATTGTAAGTTTAATTCATGTGCTACAAAACATACACTTGCTTAATTTACTTCAGTTAGGGGTTTAGCGGTCAACATCCTTACTTGGTCTCATATGACCAGGAGCTAATGGTGGCTAATTTTTGGTAATGTTAGATAGATAATAAGTGACATTAATAGTTCAATTGGCTGACTTGAAGATGCTTCTTTTGCTCTATGTTTTATCCTTTGTAATTGCTGCATGATAATCACTTGTGGCCACAGCGGCTACAGTTTTACAGTCTTGTTTTAAAGTGTTCATTCTAAACAAACTTTACGTGACCACCAGGAACAAAAACATCTGTGGGTCCATAGACTGCACAACTCCTCATGTTCATTTTTGTATCGTGGAGAGAAACATATAGTTTGGATGAGTGACAGGATGCTAAACAGGAAGAGCTATGACACATGGAGGGTCTTTCACAACCCCCCCTTTTTTAAATAATTTATTGTGGCAATACATATCGTAAGCCTAGCGCATATTTTAAACATCTTGACAGTTTTGAAACCTTTTATCCTTCACCAAAACAGAAAACACGATATGACACGTGCACACATGAACACACACACACACACACACACACACACACACACACACACACTACATTACATAAAAGTAAAAGATGAAAAAATAAAAGTTAGGCTCTGAGGTTTACAGTTTTCTGTTACAGTTTCACATGTAGCCTATTCCTTGGTGATTGGTTGGTAATGGTTATTCAAATTCAAGAATGGGGTTTTACATGTCAAAGATAAGCATAATGTAAGCTATTTCTGACCCCTTTTCCTGCCTTTTAATAAGAGAGGTTATGAATGTAATTGATGTCTATTGATTTACAAAGCAAAGTGGCAGCTTGCAGGACCAAATAATTTTAACTGCTTGCAATTCAGGAGCTGAAGAAGATGGGAGGGGTGTTTTATGTTTATGATTTGTATTTTTGCATCTGTTCAAGCATTCTCTCTCTCTCTCTCTCTCTCTCTCTCTCTCTCTCTCTCTCTCTCTCTTCTCCTTCCTTCCTCTCCTCCCTGGTCGTCCTCTGCAGGCCTGCTGCTCTCTGCTGCAGAGAGAGGCTGCGTGACGTCAGCGAAGGCTGGAACGGTTCCTTGGTTGAAGCAGAAAAAAAAAATGGGGAGAAGATTGCGAGGTAAGTAAGACGGACATTTCTTTCATTTGTAACCCTCCTCTTCTAATCACAAACATGTCGGCGTGTGTTTGTGTGTGTGTAGCCTACATGTTTTCAATTATCGCTTCACTGACGCCGCTGCTCCTGTGCATGGAGAGTATGTATGCAACGAGTCCAGTCCAGCGATGAGCCAGTGCTGCTGCGAAAACAGGAGGACATCGGGTACATGCCAGGCTGTCGCCCTTTCCTCCGAGAGGGCACATCTTCTGGCATCAGCATAGCTGTGCATTAACCTGATTTCAGGCCTTTTAGGGCATTTTGAAGTCATTACGGTGGCGTGCATTGCTTATGCCACACGATGACATTTGGTGATGCCGCTCGTCCACACCCACATTATACGCTGCTTGTGATTGATCCATGTGCAGTGCAGATATCAGGATCCATGTGGGTTTTTTGTTTACTGTCACATCCTTAAGCGGTTATCAATCGAGAGTCCGAACCGACAGGAGACTTTGACCGGCCTGGATGTGTGGTGGATTGTACCGGCTATTGCTATATAACGAGCTCTATTACAAGTTAACGCCAAATGTGTCTGCTTAAATGTAGCCTAGTGTACACACAGCTCTAACCTGTTAAGTGTATGAATGCTGCATTTTGTTGTTGTTGCATGAAATACATGAATATATTCTATTCTTGTAGTCATGTTCACAGACTGGAGGTTTCCTGCACATTTCAGGTTTTTAATATTCATCTGAGCACATTTGGATTCAAGAGGAACGAGTAGAATTAAATCATGACCTTAATATTCACACTCCAATAAAAAATTCCCATGGGACGCCCCAAACTCTCCTGAGCAGCACACACTGCTGAAGTGACAGTTTGGGATTACAGTGCATAAGAAACCTGACTCAGAGTCAGTGGGCCGTGGCCTATTTGATGCTGTGTTTTGTAGAAATCAGATGTGACAAAAGTTGGAGCAGTCATGCTGAAAAGAGGAGGACTAACTATAAGAGTAAAAGCAGGAAATTAACATGTTTGATGGGATTTTGTGTAAAGTAAGATTAGATTGAAGTGTCATTAACTAAGCTGTGTTCTGTATCTGCACTGCAGCAGTATGCACACACATGCTACCTGCATGTGTGCCGACCCCATGGCTTCTTCATTCACTAGTCCAAGACCAATTTTGTGATAGCAAACCTGCAGTTTTTAGCCGTCATATTACTGCAGACGGTTTCTCACGTGTGGCAGGTTCAGAATATTTAATTGTATAGTGCAGTTCTTAGCATTGCATATTCCTATTGGTGTGTGTGTGTGTGGGGGGGTGTTATACGTTGTGTATGTGTTATCATTCAGTGTGCATGACTCTTAGATCTGTGACAGTGAATCCCATATTCAGTAGCCTACCACAGAGGATAGAAATCCTCCGTTGTAGGAAAATGTGTGAATGTGTTTACAATTTTGTATTTGTGCCGTTTTAGGACAGTAAGGAAAGTTTTGCTTCTATATCTATCTATCTATCTATCTATCTATCTATCGGTTTATCTGTCTATCTGTCTGGCTGACTGGCTGACTGACATTTACCTCTCTACCTCTCATGATGTTGTCAGTCAATTCATGCATACAAACTATAGCGACAATCACACTAAAATATCCATATCCCACAGGTTTTTCAGTGCAGGTCCTAATGTTAGACACCACATAGGCTATTAAAGGATAATCTCCTACAAATTCCATGAAAACACCAAAATGAACATTGAGCATGTGTGTCTCTCAAAACCTTCTGACTTCCTTAACCTCTTCCAGCTCATTTGCGCCTGCAGACAAAAGTTTCATTTAAAAAAGCCTCTGTATTTTCCAGAAATAGCACAAAAGAATAAACTAAATCAGATCTGGGTTACACAGTTAATAACAGTTTCCAAGAGCCACAGTTGATGTCTTTGAATATCTTGTTTTGTCTGACCAACAGTCAGAAATACAAAGATATTTAGATATACAGTTTAGATATATAAACTGAGAAAAGGAGCAAATCCTTCCATTATAGAACCAGAGCATGTTTAGTTTTTCCTCCAAAAAGGAGTCTTTCTGTCAATTTATCATTTTACTCTAAAGAAAAATACGGAATATAACCAGCCTTGTCCTTCAAAACAAAAGCACTCTCTCCCATTTTCAATTTTGTGCCTGATTTGAAACTTGTTATTTTATTGTTATTTTGTGTTATGTCGTAAGTGTCCATTCTCTTGTGATCAGACAGTTTCTCCTAATAGCTAATCATTAATTTACGACTCACTACATTGCAGTATTCACTTCTATTAAAACAAGACCATGTTTGTGCCCATGCATGCACAGCTGGCTCAGGCATCTTTGGGCTGATCTGTTATTGTTGTGTAAAATGGTGTTCATCCAACCATCACTTCAAGGAGATCGAGGATCAGGCTCATGATTTGGGCCTTGGGGCATTTCAACTTTTCTTGTTGTGAAGTTGTGAAGCTTGTGAAGTCCAAAGACAGATTGTGGAAAAATACTGTCACTAATGTATAAATTGCATCAATGCAATATTTATGGACTCTTCAGTTCTTTATTGTTTTAAACGTTTTAAAACAATTGAATAACGCCATATTCCTTGTGATTGACATGTGTTTTTTGTATTTTTAGGTATGCATGCTCTCTTATTTGAATTATTTCCTCAGACAGCGTACCATATGTAAGTCAAGTTGAAAAAGGAAATATTTAATCAGCACTGATTCTCTCACTCATCTAGCAGCAACTTGAATATAATGCCAACACGGGCTCAGGATTAATGAGTATAAGAGGACCTAAGAGACAGTTGAAATGCAGCCACAAATCACAGAGGCCATTTTCTGCATCACTTCCCACACACGTCCTTTACAGAAGCTATGTCCCCAGTCTTGTTTAGGCTAGCTCTGGGGGCTTAATGTACGTACATAAGTAGCTTGCTTTTGTTTTAAGAAGATAAGATATATTGAGTATCTTATCCAGCTCTGACTGATTGTAGCACTCCTTGCTAGTGGTGATAAATATCTAAGCATATATGAGAGGCTACCTGCATTGCCAGCAGTAGCTTAGAGTAAAGCCACTAAATGCATGGTAACAGTCGGTATGACTTATTAATGTCTCTACCTGTTGTGGAAACTGTAAGATCAATACGTTTAAAAAAAAAAAATTCTTCATTAAGAAGCCATTATTCATCTAATCTCCCTTCCTTATCTGTAGAAATAAGCAAGTAGAATATTAACAAAGCTACCCCCATGCTTTATACATTTTCAACAATGGACCCATACTGTACGTGTTCATGCCTGCTGACATACATAGTGATTTCAGAAGGAACCCACACTGGTAATGTTTTTAACAACATCCTCCTGGCATGTAATGTGGATGTATGTATACGGGAGGATAATTGTTTCTGTGAATAGCCGTTTGGATCAATAGTAGACAGCGGTGAGCCGGGGAAACAGTCTGTCCATCGGCTCACATTTGTGAAAGTCAGTCCATGTTATTCACTACCCCCGCCTCATCTAGACCCGAGCTCATCTAGACCCGAGCTCAACATTCAGTTGCATGTGGCAACTGAATGTTAATACTGCTTGTCTCTTGCAAGTGTTGGCCAAATGACACCAATAGTTACAAAGTTATCTTTTTTTTCTTGAAAACAGTAGGGGATGCATTATACTGTGGGGTTAGACCATTATCTTAAGATCCGTTTTACACTTTGAATAGAGGGACAGGCTGTTATTTTTCTTATATCTTCAGTAACTGATTTTATTTTGAAGTGACATATCCTCATTTTTTAAGTTGATTTGGGGAACTTGTTAAATAATAGTTGCTTATTTACACATCCAGTAGTAACAGAGCAACATTATCATTCACGTGGAGTCCTATTTGTGTCCACCTGATGAATGTAAGTCCACTTTGCTCTCTTTTAGCTCTGGTTTTGGTCTCCACTAACTCTTGAGAAAATATCTGGTTCCTTAGCAGCAATTGCTGCACTATGCTAACAAGCTAGATTCAAACTGTGTCTGTCTACTGTTTGGTTTTCCCTGAAACAGATGCCTGATGCCTCAAAAATGCCT
Source organism: Etheostoma spectabile (assembly GCF_008692095.1). Lineage (NCBI taxonomy): Eukaryota > Metazoa > Chordata > Actinopteri > Perciformes > Percidae > Etheostoma > Etheostoma spectabile. Next base: position 11,680,187 of record NC_045734.1, read on the forward strand.
CTATGAGAGCGGTGAGAGTGAATCAAAAAAGTAAAGACGCGAGCCGGACAGCTTAACAACGAGCTGCAGATTTAGGTGATTATTTTCTTAGCTTCATCACTATGTTTTCACATTGTCATTTGGTACATTGTTATTATGAAAATATCAAAGACGCTTAGTTACTATGATTTCATAAGGTCTGCAATTGACAATAATTTAAGTGTTGCATCATGGGTTGTTTGTAGGCTTAATGTTGCGAGTGCAGTCGGTTACAACTCATCCGTCTGCATTGTGTCTTCTAAGATTAGAAAGACCAAAAGATGTCCAATAAGCATAGGCGTTACCTTTTAGCTCATGTTAAGTCCTAAAGAGTGAAAATTAGGTAAAAGCATTTCCAAATAGTATAACAGAATCTTATGTTTGAAAATGGGAAGCTTACAGGATATCCTGAGACGAGTCAAAGAACAACTTGAGCTTGACAGCATTGTGTGAGAAACATTATTTCAATCAGGAGAGACTTCATTTAAGAGTGAAATAAGTTCAACGAACATGGTGCATGATAGAATAGGATACGTCTTTGGCAATTAGACTCCATTGCAATGTTAAATTATAAGGCGTATAGAGGCCATGGATATATAGCAATATCCGCCCCCAATGGAGTCTAGACACTTTACAGTGATGAAGGGATTGAGGAAGCTTGAAGATCTGGATGGATGTGATGTGAAGCGGGGCTTCTTAAGGAGGAACCCTGGGTGCTGGGAATGATGAGAACTGGAGGTGAATGAGGTGGAGGAGGGTCAAATTGATTTAGTCTGAAGTGACAACTGACTGCAACCGAGAGTAAAACCGATTTAAAGTTTGAATGCAACAATGCAATAGCTTACAGAGACTGTGGAAAAATCTGGTTGGTGAAAGATTAAAGCCCACATTCAGCGGATGACATTGCAGCTGATTAGGTCGGGGGAGAAAGAGACAATAGTATTTTTGTTGTTGATTTAGTGTTCATTGATTTTGAATCTGTATAAGTGTTAAGTAAGGGATAATGTAGAGCGAGGCGGTTGTTATAGCGAATACAACCCGGACAGGGTAATCAGGAATCTTGAATCACAGCCTGAAGGGGTTGTCATGGTAACAATGTCACGCAAGATAAAATGTTTTGGTCTGGTCTTCTTCAAACGGAAAACCAATGTGTGCCGAGTTCTTTTCCACATAAGTGGTTAGGTTTGCCCTTTGCTGTCAGGTGAGGAGCCACAGGCCGTGCGATTGTCCTGTCATGGGAGTCCCATGGCTTTTCTTAGGACTAACACACTTTGACGTGCACATGTAGGAGCCTAGAAGGCGTTAGGGGCTTTCACTAGAGCTAAAGCTCTCATTCAGCTTCTAAAGGAGTCTATACAGTATATTGTAATGCAGCCTGTCCACGGAAACATATCAAAGAGTTCTCGTCCATGTCAGCTGCAGTCGCAAAACATGCAGTCTTTAGCGCATTTTACACTGATGCTATCATACTGTATGATATGCAGAAGGTTCAGCAATGTAAACTATTTTTTTTTTTCTTGGATATTTAGTATCATTGTTGCATTGACTGTGAATATAATAATGTGGGAGTGGGAGGAGCACATTATACATATGAAAAAAACAGCTCAATTGTTGAGGCGTAGGCTGATGCTCATGTCACACCTCTCATACAGTCTTGGCAGCTCCAGTATGTACAGTAGCTTACTGCTAACTGCTAGCTTGAGTTCAGCGCCGCAGCATCTCTAGGTGAAGAGGAGTGGCATGACTGCTATGATACACATTGACTCACTCTGTTCCCCCCACACCTCCAGGCAAAACAAATCTCATCTCAGCTGACTGTGACATGGAGCGCCTGGCCTCAGAAGCTGAGTTACATTTGATTTTAACTGGCAACTTTTATTATTTATGAATGAATTCAGACCAAGTTTAATATTTGGGGATCATCCTTTCGAGCTGAACATTTAACAGTCACGTCATTGGGCAGCTTGAGGGCCAGCTGATGTTTTGTGCACATGGTGCACAGTTTAAGAATTAAGTCGCAATGACTGCGGCATAGGCCGCAGTATCTTCACGTAGATAATGTAGGGAGTTTGGATTTTTATTCAATATATTCAACCAACTTTGTATCATCATAATGTTGGTACGTGTAAATTAACCATTCTAAACTTCCTTCCATCTTACCAGTGCCCAGATCTCCCTACTAACAGGCAAGCAGAACAACCATCAAGTGATAAGCTTGACGCAAAACTTGTCACTTTCTCTCTCTTCTTCAAACTCTTCAAACTTCTACCAAACTCAGATTAAACTGTAAATTAGGCATTGCTGATTAAATATAAACCAAGATTCTGTTAGTGTCTTGCCTATTTCAAGCCTAAAATGATTTCAGAAGCATATTTTAGTGTACTGTTTAACTGTTTAACAAAATTGTTTGTTAGCAGCTGGCCGGCATTCTGTGTCAATACAGAGGCGCTTGATGTGCCGCAGTATGTCACCAACCATTGGGAACGTTTATTTGTCCAATGCGGCGTAGTGGATTCTGGTAGTTGTAGGATTTCTACCTTTTAAGCGAAGGGGAATAGCACAGCTTCTTCTCTGTGGTCATGTAGCACCGATTTCAAAATGTTTTTGCCATTCTACTGCATAGAAAGTTCAGTTTCATGAAAGACCCTCTTTCCAGCGGTAATATAATTATTTAAATCATGTATTATTGTAATTGCTTATCACGGTTGTAAAGCATTGTTTGGGCCACATCATGAGGAATTCTAAATAATGACAACAAAACTGTAGGCGCATCCACATGACACAAGCCTTTCGGGACCATGTACCACCCCCTTGAATGAAACAGACGTTCATTGACTGGGTGTCCGCGGGGTTTTAAAAAGTATTAAAAAGTGATAAATCAAAATTGTCAAATTTAAGGCCATTAAGAGTGTTAAATTTAGCCTCAGAGGTATTATTTTTTTTAAATTAGGTATTATTTTTTTCAGACTATCAGGTGACCTATTCTGATTGAAATTCTATCCTGCGTTTGCGTTAGTCCGTTTAAATATGGGCTTTGGCGTGCCTGGGCACATAATCAAAGATCTTTCGTTCCGTCCATGTTTGATGCTGACGTCATATTCAGTTGTCGTTCGACATCATCTCAGAACACTGCGCGCTCAGCAGAAGTGGCTGGCTTACGTTATTTTAGACTTGCTTCAAGCCATATCTTACGACTGGACAACCATCGTCGTCTTTTAATGGCAAATGCAAGTTTTCTGATAGCTGGTGAACAACCCAGAGTTAGGACTGGCTCAGGCCTGTAGTAGGGTGGCCATGGGCGCCACACCAACACTGCGCGCGGAGGCTCTGTGGTGTCTGAACACTGCAGTTAAACACCACTCATTTAACTCAAATAAAGGAATTTCAGAGCTGCTTAAAGAAATGCTTCCCGACTCCAGGGCTACCAACTCTCACGCATTGGCCGTGAGACACACGCATTTGACTGGTTTCACACGCTCACACGCCACCCCCCCCGATTTCTCACGCTGTCGGTCAAATTTCTTAAAGATGAGTTTATCTATAGATCTACTTGTTGAGCCACTTATGATCGACTAGATGTGCTTTCAAAGACTGTGGGGTCAAGAGCGCTCCCTGTGTGCGGAATTTTCAAATTGTCGCAAACTGAGATTTTTTTTTAACCTGAAGCCGGGCATTTCCCCGGCTTCAGGTATGAGCTCTGAGTATCACAGACCCGTCCGTCGCTTCGTGTCCACTCTCTCTGTAAAAATAGAGGTGAGCAGCGCGGCTGGTGGACCCGCTCTGCTGGGGGCAGTGCCGCGTTGCATTCGTGCGTAGACCTCCGATAATGAGCAGCGTACAGCCTCCTCGTAACTGTTTGTCAAATGGGCCTCTGTGTCTGTCAAACGGCTGAGTGAGATCCACCATATGAACGGAGCACGATATGACAGCAGACTATATTACAACTTCCAATACTCGGACAACAGAGATGGGAGGAGTTATATTTTGAATGTGCACAATGTTGTAAACATGGCAAAATCTGATGATCTCTAAATATCTAAATGTAACGTAATATTCATTCAATGTTTCATGAATTGAACAAAAGTATTATTTTCCCAAAAAAGTAAATACAGTAAGTGCTGCACAGAGGATGAGGGCAAACATACTGAGCCTTGGCACAAAGGTAAAGGATTAGAAAATGTAAACCGTGGTTCATCTTAGAATTTCAGTGGTCTTAGTTGATCCCTCAACATTAATTACTTTGGGTCCCTGGTCCCTACACCAGGGACCTGGACCTGTTCACCACAGACCCAAATTCTCAGCTGTTGCTGACATATATACCTCATATATGTCTTTCATGTGGTTCATTATGTTTGGCACATTGTGTGGGTCAGTTCTTATATCATGAAAAGTTAATAAGTAAATGCTGAATGCCCTAAAAACCTGTTGATACTACAACAATGCAAAGGCTCTTAACCTCCCGTTTTGCACATATTATGCAAGACTTAATTTCTCAATTTTTTTGCACAAACTCTCCGAAAGTGCCATTTAATGGTTAATAAAAAAAATAAAAAAAACTGGGGGGCATACCCCCAGACCCTCCTATTGGATCTCAGTTCTCAACTATCCATTCTCTTCATTGCACATTATGTGTTTGTTTTACTTTATTTACTAAGTGAAATAAATATGTGCAAGATGTTAATGTTATGTTGTCTCTAAATATTCATTTCTGTTGTTATAAATGGTCAAAATCTGTGTAATAATAGAAAGGTCACTGATTAACACTTGCAATTCATTGCGTGATGGTTTTAAAAAAATTCTGAAGGTAGAAAAAAGGTACTAAAAGTAGTAAATTTAACTAAAGGATTGCTGCACATACCCTGGTTGATATCAAAAAGTTACAAACTAAAGTTTTAAAGCCTTGTTTTTCAAATATAAGCACAGTTTAGTCAGACACCCACATCAAGGAATTGATTGAATTTATAGAAAATGGGTATACAGTTAGATTTAGCACAAAAGGCTCTGCTCTTTGAAGGAGTTTTCAAAGAATTCAAGCAGATACAATAATTCTGCTTGGAGAAATGATTCACCCTAATTAACACTGAAATGGACATTACAGCTTAGTTAAATCAACAATAACAAAAATTTAGCACTTAAGGAGAAAGTTGGGGAACCTAATTTAGGCGTGACTTTAGTGCTGTGCCTGAATTAACACAATGCTTCCATTTAGTATGAGTCATATCATTAGTTCCTTAGGCCTCTTACATTGGTGACAGTGTTGGTTTAGCTTAAGTAAGACAAAAATACTCCAGTAATCATATCACACTCCTTAATAACCAGTGGTCTGTGAAAACAACTAAAAAACTTGCATTTACAAAGATTTGAGAAACATACATACACACAACATAGGCCAAAGAGAAGCATTTAAACTGAAATTTCACGGTTGTTTGACCTACATATTCATTTTCTAACTTGTTTAGAGTGTCAACAGCTGTGCAGAGCATCAGCACCCAAGTTAATTTGCTCACAGAGATTGAAAAACCTGTTTAGATCTAATAAATCAAGAATGCATAACAAATTGTTAAATACAGCATCAAGCCTGTACTTCCACTTTTTTTACCATGGGTGGTGTGAGAATGTTTTTTTAAAGAAAGCTGCAAAAGTAGAAAGCGACTTAAAAAAAGAATGACCTTGGGTAGGCTGAGTCAGAGAGGGATCACTCACTGAGATGTTTGTGCTTGCAGTTATATTAACATATTTTTTAACATGGATCTGCAAAGCTTGTTGATTGAAACTTGTGGTAGCCTCTTCTACTCTCAAGCAGACCAAATGCTGCTGTGCTGGACAGATCAGCACAGCAGGTACAATCAGTGTTTTGTATGCGGAGCGTTAATTATTAAAACGTCTTAAATACTGCTGTGCACACAAACTGTTAGCCAGTGACCACATAGCTGTAGTGCTTAAAATAAAAATATGCAGTAATATAGGCAGAAGGTGAGGATGAGTATAAATGTATATCTGTAATAATTTCTGATAAAAAAGCATTTTATTCCGCCAGAGAGTTAATAACCTGCCTCAATGTTAATGTTTCCAGCTGTGTCACAACACTCTGGGCCAGATGTACTAACGCTTTTGTGCCCACTTCAGGCGTATTTGTTTCGCGATGATCACGTAAAAGCGTGGCAAGGTATGTACCAACAGGCCGCAAGAGGTATAAGCGAAGACTGTCTGTTGCGAGGACTGAAAATGGCAAATTGTGCTTTTCGGTGTCATGCATATGCATTCATGGAAGGGTGGAGGGGAAAATGGGAGTTTCCCATAAAGAGATGGGAGGCGAAGCATGAAGTGCGCCTAATTATGAATTCCAGTATGTATAAAAACCGCCCGTTAAAGTGGCCTCTGTTTTGCGGTAAAAACGCTCTGCCTCTTAAAAGCAGCCGCAAGCGGGTTTCCTTGCATGTGCCTCCTGGGGAAGTGGCAGCAGTAGCCTAATCTGAGCAAGACGCAGACATACCTGTAGGCCAAGGAGACAAACTGAAAGTATCACACTTTTTCAGTTGAGTGAACACAAAATATTAAGTGTTACAGATTAAGCAGCCATGCAATATTACATTTACTGGAAAAAATCAAAGATGACATTGAATCTCCGAATCAGCATTCACATTCCATTCTAGCAGTTGTTAAACTCCTCGCTACGTTACAAATATTGGCATGAGGATCATTTCAAACAATCATAGCATCAGCAGTGGGAATATCTCAGTTTGCACTCAGCCGTAGCACAGCACAAGTATTTAACTCTTTGCTACAGCGCAGTAGTCAATACATACATTTCCCCACCCGCCTTGTATAATATTTAAATTTGCTGTAACCTCATAAACAAGCAGATCAACTTTGTTATTGGTAAATCTTTGTTTTCGCTTTTTGACTGACTTGGTGGCTGATCCATGATGGAAATAGAGAAGGATGCCCATTCAATTGCACTTTTAAATGCACGAAATTTACGGTATAGTGGGCCGAGAAAGGCGCGGATGTCCCAATGATTTTTACGGGTTGGCCTTGGTGCTGATAACGCTCCGTTCGCAAATGTACTGACTCAATGACTGTACCTCTTAATGACTGTATCTCTGGCCCTCGAATTCTGATAGCTGATGCAGGTCCTAAACACAAAAATCACATTAAGAACACTTACACCATACTATTAAGTATATGGTAGCAACATACAGCACAATGCCACATATATCGCAAGTTTTGAGGGAGCGTGCAATTGGCATGCTGACTGCAGGAATGTCCACCAGAGCTGTTGCCCGTGAATTGAGTGTTTATTTCTCTGCCATAAGCTGTCTCCAAAGGCGTTTCAGTGAATTTGACAGTACATCCAACCGGCCTCACAACCGCAGACCATGTGTAACCACACCAGCCAGAATGTATTGCACATGTGCATCCTTGTGGATATTAGAGGTGGTATGGTTCATCTATTCTGTAATTTTTCAATCTTAGAAAGCTAAAAAGGCACATAAGTTTGTGTAGATGGCAATAATTTTTTTTGCCAAATGAATGAAAAGCTTTTAGAAATCATCAATGTCCTCCCACTTGCTGTATCAAAATCTCACCTAGCGTTCCACAGAGATGGTCCCAATATTGTGCTTAAACTCAAGTCATATTCAGTTTGTGCATGTTTACATGATTTGATAAAGAAGCTATATACTGTATATTAGGCTGAAGTATATCTCTGAAATGTTAAAGATTAAAAGAAAAATGAAAAAAGAAACGTACAGAATTGAAAACCTTGACCCTAAAACCGTGATACAAACCGTATTTGAAAATACCCACCTGGGACTCTTTCACTGACTTTACGTTCAGAAACCTTTATCTGTGCAATAGAAATGGACAGTGTGTGTTGACCACCTCTGAAGTTCAACCTCCATTTTTAAACATCCCTTAACTTTAGGTTACTGCAATGATGTAAAACAGCAATATTTAAAGAGCCCATTAGTCATGCCTTTGTTGTTAAAAACCAAAAAACACAGTCAAATTGAAGCCTGTGTTCTGTTTTATGTAGGTCTATCTATGCCTTGACCTTAATTGCTTGTTGACCGTCTGGAAGCTTGGGTTTGACAGACAATGAAAATGACATTGTTTCTGTTTGAGAGCTTTAGGAGCGTTTAAAAAAAAAGTAGCTTTCCATTAAAGGTCTGTACATTAGGGTTACTTAAGACTTAAAAGAACTCAAACAGAAATAAACCAATTAGAGTGATATTTCTGATGGTCTGTCATGTATGTAAGTATGTGGTCTGTAGCAGTAACAGTGTCCAGATAATTACTAATGACTGTGTTTTCCCATCAACCCTGGACAGAACATAGATCAGAGACAACTAAACACAGTACACATACAAGTGTCTAACAGTGCATACAAGTTTAAAGGAAAGATAAACCTTGTAATTAGCATCAATACTAATACAGTATTTTCTTAATGCTCATACTAAGCATCAAAATGTTTTTAAACACTGTGCCTCTTAATGCTAAATACTATGCCACTCTCTGGGATCTTTTGCCATAGTACCAGGTGGCTGCTCTCAATAATTATGACAGAGCTCTTCTGTGCTGTATGTTTACTATCCCAAAATAGTGCCATGACACACACAAAATGTGTCCTTGTGGCAGATGTGCTGTTGATCAGTGCACGAGTGACAAAGAAGCGCTGAGAGTTTTCCTCTTTCCAAGCCCCCTTTTTTAAAGGACCTTTGTTTACGGCATCTTGTCCCACAGACTCTCAGTTGGCAGTCAGAAGGTAGAGAGCACTGTATAATAGATGCAGATGGGACAGCTGGTTTGCTAAGGCTGATGGTTTTTGTTGTTATTGTTTTTTCAGAAAAAGAGTATTTTGGTTTGAAATCTCATGTTTGTATTCTTTACATCTTACATTGTATATTGTTTGTCTCATTTTATGGATGATTTGTTTATTGTGGATTCTGTAATTGTCTCAGGTGTTTTTTCTTCTTCTCTTGATTGGTTGTTGAGGCCTGTACTTAAGCATAACAATGTTTCTGGTTTATAGTAGAGCTAAAATGATTACCTGATGGACAGAAAAAAATTCTGCAACTTTGATAATTGATTAGTCGCTTGAGTTAGTTTTCAAGCAAAACGTTAGGTGATGCATTCTCGGGTTTCAACTTCTCGAATGGCAGGATTTTCTGCTTCTCTTTGTCATTTAGAAATGTAAACTAAATACCTTTGAAATTATCACTTTGAACTAGTCCCAGGCTATCTCATGTGTTCCCATGCATCAAACAATTGTTGTTTCTTACCACAAAACACCGTTCACTGCAGTTTACAGCAAAGATGGACTCGGACCAAAAATTGTTCCTGGCATTTTGGCCCAGACTGGTCCACTCTACACCTGCGAACTTAGCCAAGCTAATGTAGTCATACAGTATAGCAGTAACCTACTTCTTTTTTTGTTGTATAGTTATCATTAACAGTTTGTCCACCACTTGTTTTGGCTCAGTTCTATCAAGGGACAAAGTGTTTTAAGGGGAGTGATGCTTACTGCAAGTTCAACCCTCAATCCCTCATCTCTCTCCCTCTCCTCCTGAGTCTCCTCCTCACTGTGCATGCCACTGCTGCCGACACTGACAACACCACCGCTATCATCCGCCATGGGACCGGATGAAGACCCTGCTACTGCCGAAAACATGTCTGTCAAGTTGACACATTTGGCAGCGTCTGCCTGAAGGGCCTGTTTTGTTTTCTCACGCAGCTTCTCTGCACCTCCATCTCCTCACCTCATTCTTCATGATCTCTATCACTATTCTAGCCTGGCAGATTTACACTGAAACTGCATACAGGCAGAAATCCCAAAGAGGGTGCTGTTTAAAGATATGATTGGGCCAGTCCAGTGTCAATTAAGAAAACAACCAATGGTCCGCTGAGCTAGGCGTTTCATGGGCCGTGTCTGTCAGAAAAACCTAGCCTATGTAATATTATTGAATAACGTGTTTTGGGCCAGCCTAGTGTCAATTAAAAAACACGGGCCGCCGATCTAGGCTTACCCCTTTTATGGTCCGGTTCATGGGCTGGTCAAAAAAAAGAAGTGTCGGCGTTCGGCCTACCGGAAAAGTGCCCGTTATGCCAGATTGCCAGTCCCCCCTTGGTGTACAGGGTCCTCTGATGGTGAGGACCATTCAGAATATGGTTTCTATAAAATAAAGTAAACAGACAATTTGAGCTGCTGCTGATGTATCTGTTAGTGTAAAACCACTCTAACCACTGGTTACATTGCAAATGGTGCTTTTTGTTATGTTTTTTTTATTATCCAAAATAAATACAGAAAGTGTAATCTCCTCTCTTTGGTGCTGGTAGCAATGAGGGAAGCTAAAGGCCATGGCTAACTCTGTGTGTTATGTTACATACACATCCACTATTCACTAATCACAATAAATTTATAAAGACAGTCCTCTGGGACGTCTCAGCTGAGCTCTATTGGCAGGATGTGACATGAGGCTACCAAAGCCTCACTTCCCTTCCATTTCCTGCCTGGTTAAATACCTCACTTCGTAATTTCAAGCAGATGACAAATGCCTGCTGTCTGCAGTGTAGTGACTGGGTCTGTGAAATCTTCCTCCTTTAATAAGTGGGCATGGCTTGCCAGTAACCTCCCTGTTTCATCCTCACCAGACTTCTAATAACAGTCTCAGTGACTTCTGGAGATTCCCAGTGTATATGCCCTCTGTAAAGAATAGCCAGCATCTGGGATTTGTGATCACAGTGCCAATGGCAGTGCCTATTGCGTCTTTCATTTAAAGCTGCTTGATCGGGAGAGAGTCTGTTTTGGTTCAAGTGTCAGTCTCGGATTGGTGTACAACACCATTTCTACCCAGGTGTAAGACTCCAAATGGTCCATGTTGAAATACGGACTGTGCCCACTCTACATGATGTGCTGACCATGTGGGTGGAGGCGGCGTTGTACACCAGTCCTAGTTTAAGGCTTTGAAATTCTTGGTTCTTTAACCAGCCCCCTTTGGGTTGCTGATTTTAAAAGAAACATAAAGTGAACAATACTTGAATTTTGCTTCATTGAGCTAAGCAACATTAAACATTGTGAAGGAGGAGTTCAGCAGATTTTTAGGGTTCTATGGACAATCGCTAATGCTAGAAATGGTCAAGGCATCATGCCATGATGATATGATAACATATTATATGACAGCAGCTTATTAAAGATTGTTCCCATCCAATATTAAAAAAGAAACTGCATTTAACAGTAGTATTTTTTTGAAGTAAAATTGAAAGCCAGTGTATGAAGACACAACCTATTTTTGTTGTTGTTGCTGCCATTTTCATAGTCAAAAGCAATCTAGGTTTTTACCAATATCCGTCATGATACCATACCAGTCATGAATGCAAGGTTTATTGTTATTCAGTATTAGTCCAAGGAAAATGGTTGAAGAGCGGGCTGTGCTTGTCTTTTTTTGGTGTGCACTTGACTTGACTGATCTTTTCTTCACTTAATACTGGGGTTATTAAATATAAAAGCTGGCATTGAAGGCTTACAAGGAACTGCACTGGAGAAAGACGACACAACTCAGATAGCAGATAGTGAAGGTTTGTTTTAGTTACCAGATGCTCTTGTAAAGAACTTGGAGTATTGTCCAGTTAACCTCACAGACATCAGACTAGACGATGGTGTTGGCACTAACAAGCACTCTCACTAATGGAGCCATTTCCTTTCCCCCACTCCCCTCCAGTCTTCCTCTGAGTATTTCAAGGTACAAATGCAGGAGTTTGCTTTTTAACCCTTGAAATGCAGGTTTTATCTTTTTTCGTCACTTTTCTTATAGATCAAGATTCCTACTTAGAGTTCAGACACAGCAATCATATGTACAGTATAATCACATTTTAATAAGATTTCTAAGAAAGCTAATATCATGCTATTAACTTCTTGAAAGACTATTTAATACAAATGTGTGAATTTGTCTTTTTTCCCCTTGTTTTCATTAAAGATGAAAAATAAAATGCTTAAATCACAAGTTGTAGGAGTCCATAAAAGTTAAAGTAGCAGGATTAACTTGGTCCTGTTGGTCCATGCTGGATATACAGTGGGGTTTGAAAGTTTGGGCACCCCAGGTAAAAAATTGTATTCATGTGCATAAAGAAGCCAAGAAAAGATGGAAACA
>NC_045734.1:11692363-11692601 GCF_008692095.1 Etheostoma spectabile
AGGCATCAAATGACAGATTAGACATTCATATTACATGTCACAAAAAGTTTTATTTTATTTTTACAAAAGATTTTATTTCCATCATTTACACTTTCAAATGACAGAAAACAAAAAAATGGCGTCTGCAAATGTTTGGACACCCTGCAGAGTTAATACCTTGTACTGCCCCCTTTGACAAGTATCACAGCTTGGAAATGCTTCTTGTAGCCAGCCTTTGAGATTTCTGGGCTGTCTGTCA
>NC_045734.1:11692611-11692726 GCF_008692095.1 Etheostoma spectabile
CTTTTAAGGTCTATCCATAGATTTTTAATTATGTTGAAGTCAGGAGATTGTGAAGGCCATGGCAAAACCTTCAATTCACGCCTCTTGATGTAATCCACCGTGGATTTTGAGGTGT
>NC_045734.1:11692736-11692988 GCF_008692095.1 Etheostoma spectabile
TTATCCATTTGTAGAAGCCATCCTCTCTTTACCTTCAGCTTTTTCAGATGGCATCAAGTTATTGTCCAAAATTTGCTGAAATTCTATTTAATCCATTTTTCTTTCTACTCCTGAAATGTTCCCTGTTCCACTGGCTGCAATACAACCCCAAAGCATGATTGATTCGCCCCCATGCTTAACAGTTGGACAGAGGTTCTTTTCATTAGATTCTGTGCCATTTCTTTACCAAACGTACCTTTGCTCATTGCGGCC
>NC_045734.1:11692998-11693529 GCF_008692095.1 Etheostoma spectabile
TTCTATTTTAACCTCATCGGTCCACAGAACCTGCTCCCACAATGTATCAGGCTTGTCTATATGTTTATTTGCAAACTTCAAACACTGATTTTTGTGGTGAGGACGTAGAAGAGGTTTTCTTCTGATGACTCTTCCAGGAAGACCCTATTTGTACAAGTATCTCTTTATAGTGGAATGGTGTACCACAACTCCAGTGTCTGCCAGGTCTTTCTGGATGGATCGTGCAGTCAAACGTGGGTTTTGATTTGCTTTTCTCACAATCCTGCGAGCTGTTCTGTCTGACATTTTTCTTGGTCTTCCAGATCTTGCTTTAACTTCCGCTGTTCCTGATGACTGCCATTTCTTAATTACATTCCGAACAGAAGATTTTGACATCTGAAAACGCTTTGCTATCTTCTTATAGCCTTCTCCAGCTTTGTGAGTGTCAACTATTTTCAGTTTGCTACTTAGAAGAACCCATGGTGCTGATTGTTGGGGCAAGGTCAGTTGAGTCTGGGCATTTAAAACCTTAAGAATGACATCACCTGGTCT
>NC_045734.1:11693539-11695665 GCF_008692095.1 Etheostoma spectabile
ATTGAGAACAATCCATGACGCTGTCAGGTCTCAGCTTTCCAGAGTGGGCGGTGCATGCTATAAACTCTGCAGGGTGCCCAAACTTTTGCAGACGGCATTTTTTAGTTTTCTGTTGTTTTGAAAGTGTAAATGATGGAAATAAAATCTAAATTTTTGTGACTGATTATACGAATGTCTAATCTGTCATTTGATACCTTTTGGAGATTTTTTTGTTTTTTCTTGGCTTCTTTATGCAGATTAATACAAATTTTTACCTGGGATGCCCAAACTTTTGAACCTCACTGTATTTATTAAATATGGTTCTGGAGTACACAGTTTTCCCCTAGTGTATTTTTTTGAAGTTGCACTAAAATAAGATATAATAAGATAAGATAGAACTTTATTTATCCCAAGGGAAATTGTAGGAATGGCCTTTGTCATCAACTTTCTGTCATGTGTTTAACTTGATTATGTCAATTTATTCATTTGATTCTCTTTCTCATCTGATGTTATACCTAAACTCACAGGATAAAGCACTTTAACTCACTTGTAATTTCTTTGCTCTGTTTCTAGGACCTCAAGCAGGGGAACAATGACAGATGAAGTAAAAAGACAAGTTGAATGTTGCCACTATGTGTGCTCATATGACTGAGCTGGGCTCTTCCATAGGACATGGGATCTCTCTTCCTCCTACTGACTTGCCGTTGTCACCCTGTTGCCATGTTTTCACCATGAGAGGATCTGACACATGCTTGACCTCTGTGCCCTCATACTGGCGCTACCGTTGTGCCGCATGAGCGCCTCTTCTCTTCCGGCAGTTACTGCACGGAATGGCCTCTCTGGACCTGCCGTACCGCTGTCCTCGCTGCGGGGAGCACAAACGCTTCCGAAGCCTGTCGTCATTACGTGCACATCTGGAGTACAACCACACATACGAGACCCTCTACGTCCTCTCCAAATCCAACAGTGTATGTGACGCTGCTGCTCTGCTGCCGCTAGTGGCTGAGGGAGCTATCCTTGCACCTGCCAACAACAACGACCCTTTTGAGCCGCTGCGGCCGTCAGCTTTAAAGGAGCGTCACTTCCCTTGTCGTGAGCTTCCTTGTGCGGACGACCTGAGTTTGACCCCTGCTAACTCCAACACTGCAGCCCGGTATATTCCCAATGTAGAGTTTCCCCTGGGGGAGATTTTTATGAAAAAAGCCATGACATCCGCAGACCCCGGTCCCCACGGAAACCCCAGCACAGCTGTAGCAGTGGCAGCTAATGTGGCGGCAAGTGCAGTAGAGGCGGCCTATGAAGAGGGCCTGGCCAGGCTGAAGGCTAGGGCGTTTGAACGGCTGGAGCTGGATGAAAGGCTGGAGAAGCTGTCTGAAGAGGTCAATACGATAATTATGGTTATCAAAATGAACTGTTTCTGTCAAATGTGTTCACATAAACACATTCAAGTGACGCAATATACTTACGTACGTAAAACAGAGAAAATTTGATATGATCCAGATACAAACATAATTCTAATACGTAAAGCTAACAAGCTAAGCAAACAAGCAAAATAATAAATATATAGCTATTAGATATACAGTTAGAGCTGGACACACTTTATGTATAGTTAAGAATAAATAGGATAAAAGGATAAGATAGAAAAACATGTCACAGGGGTTTTCTACAAACAATAAATCTTTAGATTTATTTGAAAGATGCTGTAATCACATAAAATATGTATAATATAAACACAAGAAGAATGTAGAAAATATAAACTCAACAGAGGACACTTTTCCATGACACAGGAGAAATACACTGACCAAAACACTTTTGTTTCTGCCCCTATTTTTCATGAGCTGAACTCAAAGATCAGAGACTTTTTGTACACAAAAGGCCCTTTTTTTCTTAATATTGTTTAAATCTGTGTTAGTGAGCACTTCTCCTTTGCCGAGAAAATCCATCCACCTCACATGTGTGGCATATCAGGATGCTGATCAGACAGCATGGGTATTACACAGGTGTGCCTTAGGCTGGCTACTCTAAAATGTGCTGTTTTACTGTATTGAGGGGGGGGGGGGAAGCAAAAATTAGTCAGTATCTGGTGTGACCACCATTTGCCATCTCCTTCAAATAGAGTGGATCAGGTTGTTGATTGTGGCCTGTGG
>NC_045734.1:11695675-11707887 GCF_008692095.1 Etheostoma spectabile
CACTCCTCTTCAATGGCTGTGCAAAGTTGCTTGATGTTGGCAGGACTTGGACATGCTCGATAGGTGACATGTTCGGTGAGTATGCTGGCCATGCAAGAACTGGGATGTTTTCAGCTTCCAGGAATTGTTAAAGATAATTTGGGGCATTTAGGCCTTTATTTGACAGGACAGCTGAAGAGATGAAAGGGGAGAAAGAGGGGGAATGACATGCAACAAAAGGCTGAGGTTGGAGTTGAACCCGGGCCGGGTGCATTGAGGAGTAAATCTCTATATATGGGCACCCGCTCTACAAACTGAGCTATCTAGGTGCCCAGCTTCCAGGAATTGTGTAAAGATCCTTGCATGGAGCCGTGCATTCTCATGCTGCAACATGAGGTGATGGTCGTGGATGAATGACACAACAATTGGCCTCAGGATCTTGTCACGGTAAAATGCCATCAATAAAATGCACCTTTGTTCGTTATCTATAACATATGCCTAAGCATACCGTAACCCCACCGCCACCATGGCCCTCTCAATCCACAACATCAGCAAACCACTCACCCACACAGTGCCTTACACGCTGCCTGCCATCAGCCCTGTACAGTGTTTCATCCGTGAAGAGAGCACTGCTCCAAAGTGCCAGACGCCATCGAATGTGAGCTATTGCCCACTCAAGTTGGTCACGATGATGAACTGCAGTCAGGTTGAGACCCCGATAAGGACGATGAGCATGCAGATGAGCTTCCCTGAGAAGTTTTCTGACAGTTTGTGCAGAAATGCTTTGGTTATATAAACCAATTGTTGCAGCAGCTGTCCAGGGGGCTGATCTTGGAGGTGAAGATGCTAGATGTGGAGGTCCTGAGCTGGTGTGGTTACACGTGGTCAGCGGTTGTGAGGTCGGTTGGATGTACTGCCAAATTCTCTGAAATGCCTTTGGAAGCGGCTTATGGTAGAGAAATGGACATTCAGTTCACGGGCAACAGCTCTGGTGGACATTCCTGCAGTCAGCACGCCAACTGCACGCTCCCTCAAAACTTACGACATCAGTGGCATTGTGCTGTATGATACAACTGCACATTTTAGAGTGGCCTTTTATTGTGGCAAGCATAAGACAAACCTGCGCAATAATCATGCTGTCTAATCAGCATCTTGATATGCCACACTTGGAGATGGATGGATAATAATGGATAATGATGGATGTTGAGGTTTGAAGAATAATCTTGGCAAAGGAGAAGTGCTCACTAACACAGATTTGTGAACAATATTTGAAAGAAATAGGCCTTTTGTGTAGGTAGAAAAAGTCTTAGATCTTTGAGTTCAGCTCATGAAAAATGAGAGCAAAAACAAAAGTGTTACGTTTATAATTTTGGTCAGTAGAGTTTAAGCGCATGCCTAATTCCAGTGAAGTATGCTACTGGTGATTGAAAAATCTAAATGTTGCAAAATTTCTTTCTTCTTCATGAATAATTGGAGTGCTGTTGAGCAACACAGTGGTCAGTCCTGCCACTAATGGCTAAAACCTGTATTGCAAGAAAATATGATGCAGTAGGAAAGTCTATTGTAAACTATGGAATTCACCTGCAATCCCTCAAATCTTCACATTTTGAATTACAGATATTCGTATTTTCAACACTCTTCTACTTCGGAACTTAATCCCTAAAATAGGTGTGTTGCTCAGATAGCACTCCAAGATTGTAACACTCTTGCTCCGGTTTGCTAGTTTGATGTCCGCAGGTGGGTTATTGCAAAGTCCAGGGGCCCTGATGGAAAATACTCTTTGTCATTAGGTTAGAATTTAAATAAGTCTGTTCTCAGTCTGCTTTGAGAACTTTGAGCTCAGCAGCAGAAAGAAAATGAATGATCTTGTTGCGTTTCATATAATGTGGGGAATATTGCGGGACATCAGGCAGCTCAAGTGTCTCTTGTCTTGTAGGTGGAGCAGAAAATAGCGGCCCGCGTAGGTCGTCTTCAGTCAGAGCTGGAGAGGAAGAGCTCAGAGCTGGAGCGGGCCAAGCTGGAGAGCGAACGGCTGAGCCAGGAGAAGCAAGACCTGGAGGACAAGGCCTCGGAGCTCTCTCGGCAGGTGGATGTCTCTGTGGAAATGCTAGCCAACCTCAAACAGGATCTAGTGAACAAGGAGCAGGAGCTCAATCACAAACAACAGTAAGTGATCTTCGGACTAAGTGTCAACTTAGCACTACAGCTGGCCTGTTGGTGTGCTTTCCTGATACCTAATGGAAATCAAGAAATGTATTCTCAATAGAGCTGCAATTTTGATAATGGAGAAATATTTTCATTTAGTTAACTGGTTGCAGGCTCTAACATGTAAATATTTGCAGATTTCCTTTTTCTGCTGTGATAGTAAGTGTAATACCTTTAGGTTTTGGTTGGACAAAACAAGCAATTTGAAGACATTACCTTAATTAATGATAAAAATAATCCTAGTTTTTATTGTGTGTTCAAAAGAAGTCACACTCTCACATGCTGCTGTTTAGATGACGGGGATGACAGTTTGCCGGTCAATTGGTCAATCCATCTCTCTTGTTAATACAAAGGTTATAGTCCACGGGACTTATGGTGGAATGAAATGTAGCGGGAAAGAAGTAAAACATGAACACACTCGGGTTTACAATTTCTTCACCTTTAACTTCTCTATAGATGGCTCCTAACTATTCTCCTTGGTCTTCCTTTCATAAAATGCATGGTCATGCATACAAACCCTCATACACTCCTCTCCTTCACCTCTACTCCTCATATCATATCAGTTTATGGTGTAATTGTCCGTAGCATCCACCCACCAGATGTGGTCAGCATCTGTCCAGCTGCTGTCTCCATACACCATGGCCCTCCAGGGCTGGTTAGCTGTTCATGCTGAATGTAGATTTGGACAGGAGTAGCTGGGTCAGCAGCAGAGACTCAGACCAGTCCCTCCATGATGCTGCCATGTTGCTTCATGCACTAGTGAAAAGTATGCTGTAAATAGAAAGAGCGCTTGGATATAAATCATCAGTGTGCTAATGCAAGTTATTGCTGGCTCTGAATCTGATGAACATGATTTGGAGCTCTTCCAAAGCATGGCACAAAGAGTGAGTAATACTAGGCTTTATTTTTTTAGAGCTTTTATTGAAATGAATCCCAGAGTAATTTATTGTGTGCTCCAAACATTGCTGCTATTTTTAGTTTGAGGCTAGAGAGAGTGCATAAAATATATTGTGTTTACTCAGTCTATGTTAAAATGGAAGGTAATTAATGAAAAAATGCATCCTCTAAGATTATATTTTACAAACTGGTTTGCATCTTTCCTTTCACTATTTCTTTTTAAAAGATGCATTGAATTTCCATTAAAATATTTGACCAGTAGAAGACTCACAGTCACAGTTTAAAAGGGACTTATGAGGCACAATAAAAATCTAATGGGAAAATAAGGCCCTGGAAACAGAAGAATGTGACAAGTTATTTATGTTTAGGTTATTTTGTGTTCATTGTTAGTTGGGTGAACAGGTGTTTAAAACATTCTGTCTACTTGTATAGATTAAGGTGTAGCGCTTTCCTAGCTGCTGCATCCACAAACACAAGCACCTATTTGCTTTGTTAAAGTGACTGACAAGTGTTGACAAGTGTTTTTCAAGGCTCATATTAAAGTCATCTGGTATCTGTACTGTGTCTATCTCACAGGGCAGCCACCCTCATCTTTCTATCTTCCTCTGGGTTTTTTATCACCTTTTCTGTTTCTTTATCAGGCCTGAATGTCAACAGTAGGTCGGGGACAGAAAGGCGCTTTACAAGGCGTCTAATTTTATCTAAAACACACAACTGCACATCTCACTGAACTGTATGGATGTGATTACTTGTAAAGTCATTAATGAATGGTACAAAAGTGATGTACATTTATAGGCCTTTGGGTATTAATACTGAAGTATTATTATGTGTGTCATATGTGTCTGCAATTAACAATCATTTTCATTACCCACCCTAATGTGTTGATTATTTTCAATTAATAGTCAGAGAATGTACCTCATCATGATTTCCCTAATAGTCCACTTACTTGGTTTTCAGCCACATTTTATATCGTTCCTCAGTGGATAACATTGTTTGGTCATGTGGTGGTTCACAGACTTTAATCCCCTCCCAGTAGATTTTTTTGTTCTGGTCTGGTGTTCAAAGAAAGTTCATGTTAGTTTTAAGTGTTCATTCAAGGCGTTTTCACACCTACCTTTTTTGGTCCGGACTGTCAGCCTTTTCAGTTTGATATGAACCAAAATTGCAGGTGAGAAAGGTGCCTCGGACCACAGTCCGGATCAAAAGACCAAATTTTGGTCTGATCAAAATAGGTGGTCTCGGTCCGGACCAAACTGAACCATGGTTCGTTTGCAGTATTTTTGGATGGTTCAGAATTTCGGACCAATTACAGTACCCGCACGCCTGTCTACTTACCAATCAAAGGCAAACGCAACACACGGCCGTAGGCAAAGTTCTTTAGCGCGCTAGCAGAATCACTATGTGAAACCAAAAAGAATAGGATCGAATGTATACATTGTAATTAAACACGATTGTTGATTCGGACCTTGGTCCAGACTTTTAGGTGTGAAAACACCGTCAGTCTCTTGTCCAGATTCCTTGCGCTTCACCAATGTAGTGTTCTTCATAGTGAAGTCTGGCCAGCAGCTCTGAAACATCAAGATTCAGTTTTTTAAGTATATTAATTATATTGATCAGAGAAAAGAGAACAGCTTTTATCAAGCAAAAAATGTATTATAAATAACCTAAAAGATTAATCGATTATCCAAATTGTTGTTGATAACAATACTTAAGTACATTTGCAGTTGGTCATCTTGGTCCCTCCAAGTCACAGCTAACTCACAAAAGTGTCTTTGTGTCAACAAGACAAAACTATTGTATATTTTTCTATCCCACATTCTTATGACAGAGACAGTAGTAACAATTGTAATGGAAGCTGACTTGACTGATCTTGTGTTAGGAAGATACAAAACAGTGTTTCATCGGGTCAAATGAGCAGAAGACAAGTGTCCTTTTCTTCTGTTTAGTCCCGCCTCTCTGTTGTAAAGGGTGCTGTGGTCGTGCATACCAATCCCGGCAGCATCACACTGGGAAGGTCATATTCCTAAAATCCCCACCTGGGCTGTGTGACAAAACACACACACACACACACACACACACACACACACACACACACACACACACACACACACACACACACACACACACACACACACACACACACACACACATTTTCGATCTCTGTCTCTTTGAGGAGAAGCTGGCAGTCAAACAGTGAGCTCATTCAGACTTTAAAATACAGAGTAAGTCTGAGGTGGAAAAAGAGCATCATGGTCGGTGAATGTTCAGCTGGGTTGATGACTAAGCAGAAGTTAACAGACACAGAGCAGCTTATTGGCTTAAACGTGGCTTGCCAAAAAAAAAAACTTTTTAAAGCTGTGCATCATGTTGTACATCAGTGGTGTCAAATGCTTAGAATGCAAGTCACCTCACTGTGACCAGAGGAACCGCCCACAAACTGCCTTCTGCTGCTTGCAGCGCTATTCATAAAAATATGAAATGGCCAAATAATTTATTCTGCACTCCAAAACTGTAAATAATTATGATAAACATATAAAACGTCTCATGTAAACGTGTTCAATTCAGCTTGGTCCTCATTATAATCTCAGCGTGCAGTTTAGTTTACATTCATTTACAAACAACAATACACGCACAAAAACAAACTGCATGCTCATAACGTAACTCTCTTCTAACATTACACTACACTGTAGCAGTCAAAAACTAAATGAATAACAGAGTCCCTCAAGCACCCCTGTTAAGTGGTTTGATAGCAGCTGGAATAAATGGGAGCAGCTGTAAACGGCAGAAACTGGAGCTTGAGGAGAAATAAAAAATGGTGGGAGGATAATCTTCATCATTTTAGTGTGCCACAGACTCACTTAAAGTAGAAAAACATCCTCATTTAGTGTCTGTCACAGAAATATGTTGAATACTGTGGTAATCTTTCCAGCTATTAGTGATTGCTTAGTGACATACAGCAAGGTTTATTTAATTGTTATGAAATGCTAATATGCTATTTGTCTTGTTATTGTTACAGTAGATCATTTTGAAGAGCTATTTCTTATTAAATTTCTTGATCTTCAGTTTTTCATACATGGAAGTAATGGCTGGCCTCACTGAGTGCTCCTGCAGGAGGACATAATACTGTATGCTCGAGTGGCAGCCAGATTATCAGACAGCCTTCTTTTAATACTTGATCGTTTCTGTTCTCGCGGGAAAGGTTTGTATATGACGTACAAGCGGGTTGATTTAGTCATTATTTAGACCTGCACAATGTTTGCAATCCAATAGTCCAGCCCTGAAACAAGTTAGAGCTAAAACAGTTATTGATTTATCAATTAGTCAATCCTCAAAGAAATATTCAGCAACTATTTTAGTTACTGATTAATCAGTTAAGACATTTTTCAAGTAAAAATGACCAACATTTTCATGTCCCAGCTTCTCAATTGTGATGATTGGCAAGAGACACCATTAAGGAGGCACAAAACAGCAATGATTGTTTATTTATGTACTGGTTAATTTAACAGCGGCAGTGCACATTCTTAGTTTTTAATTACTTCATAATCACCTTACATTTGCAATACCCCTTTCAAGCTGTTTGTCTGTTTGTATGTCTGTCTGTCTGCAATAATGAACATTGCTGTTAATGTGCCACAGTTGGACAAGAGGCTGTATGTTTTGGCATAGATATGTCGGATTGTGTTATATTGCCATTTGTCTCACACACCCTTCATGTGCTTTACAAATGTAAATGTTGCAGTATTGCAGTTTTTAGTATTAGATGTGCAGGTTTTCATAATCACTGTATTGAAGAAGTACGATAGTTGTACAGAGTAAACTCTTGTCAGGTTATTATATCATTTTTAACACACATAGGATGCACAGTTGAAGTGGGCATCAACTTTGAGGCTTGATTTATTCCTACAGCCAGCTATGACAAATTAAGAGTCGCTCAAAAAAATAGAGGCTGTAACGGCTCCACAGAGCATGGAGGAGTCTGGCTACTTGCTGTCACAGTGCCTCCTCTTGAAAAAGAGCAATTTTTAATGCAAAGTCAAGCTGTCAGGGCCAGAGAGAGCACTCACCCTAATTAGTGTCTGAGAGATCGAAGACTGGCAAGACTTCTGAAGGCTCTCTAATGAAAAGAAGTCAGAGTTAGATCGTGCTTTGTGGTACATTTAAGAATGTTAACGTGAAAATTGTAAGTGAGTGTAATCTAGGTTCTTTGTTTTAATATAAATATTAAGGTGCAATTTGTCTCGAGTAATATTTGTCCACACAGATGTCATGTTAGCCAATAAATTGTTCAGATTATAGCAAAAGATTGCAGCGCTGCCACCAAACACAGAAATGCATGCCCAGAATGCATTGTACATCATTTGTAATGTGGAATATGTTCATTAATTGTAAATCTACTTGACATGCGCTTTGTACTGTCTACAGTGTTACATACTTAAGACCAGCTGGACAATAACACCAGCCTAATTGAACTCTGTCAAAAAAATGTACGTACAAAGACATTCAGATTTCCAGCAGAATTATAAAGTGTCGTATAACAAGATAGGTTTCAGCATGATATTATACAACCCCAGATTGTAGTGTATGGATGTTATCACTCAGATAGAGCAGGATTTATGGGTTGATGGCTGCTTAGAGCAGGATTTATGAGTGGATGGCTGCTCATGTCTACCATTTGATGGAAGAAACTGACATGTGTCCTTGAGATTGGATGAAAGGTTTTGTACAATGACAGAAAAAGGGAAATAGGAAGGATGCTCCAACCATTCTATCAGTAGATACGTCTGTCTTCTTCCCTGTTTTGTTAAGACTGACGTGAAAGGGTAAAGTAACCAGTCCATAACAGTTGCCGGACTCTGATTATTGTAGTGAAAGATATTTGGAGCATGTGCTGTACTGGGGTTTAGTGTCAACAGCCTATGTGTGTGCTTCTTCTGTGGAAAGGTAAGGCTCAACGGATGTACACAGCTGGGCTGAAGCTTGAAATCTGGTGCAGCTCCCTCCCCTTCTCCTATCTATTTTGCACATGATTTTGCAAGGGCACTGTCGCATTGCCTGTGGGTTAGCAGCAATTGGTTTAAAGAAATACAAACAAGCCAGAGGATTTTTTCCCCTATCCTAGAATGTTGACACAGCATAGCCAGACCATAATCCAGCATTGATACAGGGCTATGAAGGTCTGGCTGTGCAAGACTACTGGAAAGCTGATATTCAGGCAATGCTGTCATTATTTTTTTTTCTCCTTTTTTGAGATGTCAAGCTGTCATAGAGCTGGATGAACTGGTGTGTATAGATCAAAATGTCTGTATGCCTTACCAAAATCTACAATAGGGCTGATATGTTAGCCAATAAATCTATTAGTCAATGGTCAGAAAATTATTTTATTTTGATATTGATGATTAATATGAGTAATTTTTCTCTTACATTTGCCTAAATTTCTCAGTGTACAGCTTCTCAAATGTGCAGATTTGTTGCTTTTCTCAGTTTTATATCACTGTAAAATGGATATCCCTGAAATGTGGCCTGTTGGTCGGACAAATAATCAATTTTAAGATGTCATTTTAAGATGTCAGCAGATTAATTGATAAATGAAAATGATAGTTAGTTGCAGCCCTACTACCCATTTTCTTAGGAAGCCTCATCTTGACCCCACAGTGTTATCCAATTTTAGACCAGTCTCTCATCTGCCTTTTCTTTCAAAGGTTTTAGAAAAAGTTGTTTTCATAAAGTTACACACCTTTTTACAACAGAACTCTGTTTGAAAAAATTCCATCTGGTTTCAAATCACGTCACAGCACTGAGTCTACACTGTTAAGAGTACACAATGATATTGCCTTGTCTGTAGATGCCAGGAATCCTGTTTTAGTGCTTTTGGACCTCACTGCGGCAGTTGATACAATGGACCATGAAGTCCTCTTCTCTCGCCTTGATCATTGTGTAGATATCCGAGGCTCGGCACTTCAATGGTTTAGCTCCGATTTGGCAAATAAGAGCTTCTCTGTCATGATTGGTGACCTCTCCTTGTCACCTGCTCTTCTCTCTTGTGGGGTACTTCAGGGTTCAGTTCTTGGGCCGCATCCTGTTTTCCTTATATATGTTGCTTTTAGGGGCTATTATAGGCGAGGACAACAAAAGTCATTTCATTATTATGCAGATGATTTGCAAATATATTTGCCTATGAAACCAAATGACAGTGCAGCACTTAACTCCCTGCTTAGTTGTATTAATGATATTAAGTTGTGGCTTTCACATAACTTTCTTTGAAAAAGATAAAACTGAGTGTATTATAT
This sequence comes from Etheostoma spectabile, assembly GCF_008692095.1. Taxonomy (NCBI): domain Eukaryota; kingdom Metazoa; phylum Chordata; class Actinopteri; order Perciformes; family Percidae; genus Etheostoma; species Etheostoma spectabile. The sequence goes on from NC_045734.1 coordinate 11,705,044, forward strand.
TCAGTTCTTCATGCATGCCAAATGGTCCAGCTTTGAATTTGGGAGCTCTGGCTTCATACACTAAGACAGCTGTCAACAATTTGCGGGTGACATTTGATTACAGCATGAGATTTGACAAGGAGATCAACAATGTTGTTAGAATGAGCTTTTTCTAGCTTCATCTCCTGGCTAAATTTAAGCCCTTCCTTAACAGGCACGATCTAGACAAGGCAATTCATGCTTGTATTAGTTCAAGGTTGGATTACTGTAATGCTCTTTATGTTGGTCTGAGTCACATCATCTCATTACTTCAACTTGTGCAAGATGCTGCTGCTCGCTTTATAACAAATACATCTGAACGTGCACACATCCCTCCCGCACAAGTTACCCCCTGATATTCACACTTTTTTATTACAGATTTAGCTCTTTTTAGATCCAAACTCAAAACCTCTTTGTTAAGAATGGCTTTTAATACATAGTAGTGGTGTGACAATTTCACTCACCTCCTGTTTCTATGTAACCTTGTCTGATTTTACTGTTTTCTATGTTTCATTCTTTTTTTTGTATATGTTGTTTTATTCTTGGTTCCTGATGTAAAGCACTTTGGATACCTGCAGGTTGCTGTAAATTGCTATATAAATAAATGTTGGTTGGTTGATTGATTTATGTACATGCAGTACAGATGCTTGCAACTACAAAAACAAAACACCTTCATTATTGCAAACAAGGATTCTCTGTCTTATATCTGAATTTCAGGTTACCTTTTCTTTTGTAATGAAATAATATTTACATTTATGTCAATGCTCCGCATCATCACCTTCCTGTTGTATCTCTGGGTGACTCATCCATGTGTGATTCATGGTGGGAGTTTAGATTTTGAGAGTATTGGTCAAGCAAAAATAAAATATTTACTTTCCCCTGATTGACCAGAGCTAAAACATGGATTAGTGGTTTCTTGGGAAACCAGTCTTGTTTTTTTCCGTCTCTGAGAGGCTTTAAAAACAGTCCATTTTAACCCGCATCTCTTTCATCATCCCTTTTCTTTCACCCTTTCATCCTTGTCCATCTCACATCTCCTTTTCATGTTCCATACGCTCGACACATCTCCTCATGCTGCCTTTCTCTTTGTGTGTTTGTGTGTTATGCATACAAATGTGTGACATTATGACATGATAATGACACAGTGTATCCTAAAAATGTCTCACCCCCCCACCCCACCCCACCCCAAAAAAACAATTCACTATTTGTTTCAGGTGTCAGAACACATAACATAAGCAGCTGTCCTTTGTTAGAGTGGAGAAAGCTCGTATTCATGCAACAGCCTCGTCTTCCACATGCAGGCCTTTCAGTCAATCATCTCTGCTGCTCTTTAATATTAATGAGGCATAATTTTGAATTAATGGCCAGAGATGATGACAACTGTGAAAGGAGGCTGACCAGTGGTTGCAATTAACATTTAAACAGAATCCTTCAGAAGACCATGCCTTATTAATCATGTCTGTCATAGCTGGATGTCTTTGCTATGCTAGACTATTTGTTATGGCTGTTAAGTGTGAGGGAAATGAAACATTGTTGGCTTAGCTTTCCATTATTCCTCTGAGCATATGCAGTAGCATAGGACATAACGGTCTTCAAAGCCAATTCTTATTTATTTGATTGAAAAACCGTAGCTTAGATTTTTGTTAGCAAGTTGTCAAGCCTAAATTTAGCAAGAAAGGAGCTTTCTCTATTTCCGAGAGCGTAAAGGGGCTCCAGGGGCTTGTTGCCTGGATATCAGGCAACGAGCCCCTTATTCTAGTCTCATGGAGGGAAAACAGCAGAGATTAAGAGCAGTCTTTGCTGTTTGGGCGCTTACAGGGAATGTGTAGTAAAGCTTCAGTGTAGCACTATGACCTTATTCTTTGGAATCAGTGGTATTGATTGTATCTTAACTGCTTTGTGTTAGTGTTTGTGTTAAGATTTAGTCAGGCACATTGTGGCATCAGAGCTTAGCTCTAGTATTTGATTCAAAAGAGACCAATCAAAAAGTGTATAACAATATGAAAATGAGAGATACAGGATCCCCCAGAGACTAGACGCAGGTGGTGATGGAGTAAAGCCAGCGGGTGGATGATGGATGCATCCTGCACCACCTGGAGGTAATAGTGATGATAAGAAGGTGATGGGTTGTGCAGTAGCAGGTATTTATAAACGATTTAATCATTATTTTATTGTTGTATTTACAAACTAGGCCACGTTCATAGCCATGTAAATCCTTGGTCATTAGTCATGTAAGTTTGTCTGTAAAATTCTGAAATAAATCTAATTACAATGAAGGGTGTCTGGGTCTTATGAGCTCACTTAACACAATTTAGTTCATTTGAACCTTCAGCGTAATACAGGGTGGTAAGATCAGTGGACAATAAATCAAATAAATCAAATCTGATAGGAATGAATGGTTAAACACTGCATCCTCTGTAGTTTAATCTGTGCACCACATAACCCTGCATTAATCTTTGAAATGTCATTATTGCATTAAAGTTCTTATACGGATTAAACAAACAAGATACAGAGTGTTTTGTGATCTTTGGAGGTAGATCTGGTTACCTTTTGACAGATTCAAGGCTAGCTGTTTCCCCCACGTTCCCAGTATTTATGCTATGCTAAGCTAAGCTAAGCGATAGCCAACTCCAGCTACAAATTTACGTACAGATATAAGAGTGGTAGCCATCTTCTTATGTAACTCTTGGCAAGTTGGCAAATAAGCGTTGTTTTGGAAAATATAATTTGTATGTCGTTGACTCTGGACAACATCACAGCAAAGTGCATGTGCTATATAAAGTTGGTATCTGTATGCTCAGTGTGTGTGTGTGTGTGTGTGTGTGT
>NC_045734.1:11707897-11709041 GCF_008692095.1 Etheostoma spectabile
GTGTGTGTGTGTGTGTGTGTGTGTTTGAGATGGAAACAAAGATAAAAAGGAGACACAACTCTCTGGCACTGTCAGCAAACTGTAAAAGAAGGATCACCAATATGTAGTTTCCTCTCACCCACAAACATAAATCGGTGTTAGAAGCATTGTGTGGATCCAGCAGGGAACCATCGACCGAGGCACTGTCCCTGAATTACGCCCCATACTTAACAACCTGCATGTTTATCACCCAGAAAAGATAGCGGTCTACCTTTCCAGCTCCCCCAGCGTCTGGGTGAACACGCGGGCATGTTTGCCACCTTGGGGCGTTCTTTCTGAGGTGTTGGAGTGAGTCACGCTTTGAGAGTGAGGTGGGGGTGTGTACATCTGTGTGTGTTGAAATTAGGATTGACAACAGGAAGCAGCCGCGTCTCTTTTCTCTTCCCTCCTTTGTCAGAGCTCCTGTGCTTTCTGCTTCCACATGATGGCAGATTTCTGAAGTCTGTTGCTTTGGCCTTTGCTGTGTTTTTTTCCTCACTGTCTTGATCCCTCCTCTTCATGGGGTTTTTATCAGCTTCAATCTTTTGTTTTTTATCTCCTCTTTATTTCTGGACTTACCCTTTTCTCCTTGCATGTCTCCCAGGATCCAGCAGAGATATCATTTTCTCCTTTTCTCCCCTTTTTTCTTTCGATCAAACTCCTAGCTTCTTCTCTATAAAGATTTCCATGCTTAGTGAGTTTTTTTCAGCGGAGTGGTTAAGCTGCCAGGCGGTCTGATGCATCCGTTCATTTCTTACACACACAGAGAGAGAGGGAAAGCTTTCCTGTGTTGCCTCCAACATGTTCATTCTCATGGGATTGGTGCATCTGTCTCCAGTAACAACAAAAATCTAATACTGTTAAATAATTAACTAAGATTAATTATAAATGCATTACAATTTGGATGTCAAAACACAATGTACGGTACATACACACCTTGCTTACCCATAGCATGATAAGATGGCTATATATTATTATATTGTACTGGAGGCTGAACTAAAAACTCAGTTATTGTTCTCTGTTTATAGGTCTGTTTTTTTTAACATTAAAATGCGTTCCCTATATGTCTGCCTATGGTCCCCAGGTTGCTATAAATGGCGATAGGTGTAAACCAAGCCCTGGGTAT
>NC_045734.1:11709051-11715592 GCF_008692095.1 Etheostoma spectabile
CTTTGAGAAAATGAAAGCTCAGATGGGCCCATCTGCAATCTGGCCCTGTATGAGGTCATAAGGTGCAAGGTTACCTGGTCTTTCTCTGCTTTGCCCGGCCAGAGAATTTGGCCCACCTATGAGAAAGAGACATCATGGCTTTGAAATGAGCAAAGTGGCAGTTGATCAAGGCCACACCAATAGCCTCCACCTTATTCCCCCCACCCCCTTCTATATAGGTCTAGCATCCAAAGAGCACCATGTCATGGGACCCTTATTAACTTGAATTACGAGAGCAGAACTGGGGCTATATGCTGCTTAACCATACACCACATTAGGTACAGCTCCAATTATTGAATTTAAATAAATTATACTTTTCAGTGCGTTTTTTTTTAAATGTGCATAACAGTCTCACAAGCCTCATTACTACAGCGATTCTCTAAAATGTACCAAAACGTTGTTGCGTGTCAGTTTTGATATTGGCTTTTGAACAAATTCTACATGTAGATCTAATTATTTATGGAAGCTGATATGAGACTGCTTATCTCTCCCACACTAACACACATTCTTCATGTTTTCTCTGTAAATGGCCACAGTGACAAGTGTCATCTCCAGCAGTAGAGGCAGTGTACAGTAAAAAGCCTCTTTCAATCACTTTACACCCAATTGCATAGGGCCCAATGAGCCCAAAGTAGATAAAAATCATGTTATCTCCCATTATGAGCAATAACCAAAAGACAAAATCTAAAAAGGAATGATTACAGAAGAGAAGTAATGGCCATTTCATTTTGATATTGTTTACGGATTTACTGATTGCTGATTTACAGATTTGATAGTGCTTTCATTTCTCCCCTGAAGTCAAACATCTAGACTGCTTTTGGAGTCACACATATAGATATCGATATATATAGATATATATATATATATATATATATATATATAAATATATTTATATATAGATATACTGTATATATATTTATAATTTTTGCCCGAGGATAAGAAAATGTAATTGTGCCAGACAGCAAAGAATTCTAAAAGTCCCATATGGAGACGGTTTCACATTTACAAGCACGAAAAGAAGAAATAAAGTTGTGGGATGTTGGGTTGGTTGGTGGCAAAATATTCAGATAGGAAATGGTTTGCAGAAAATAATTGACTACAGTCTGTATTAAGGAAAAATGCACAACATTTGCTCGTTCCAGCTTCTCAAATGTAATAATTGGCTGCTTTGTCTTATATCATGCCAATAGAATCTACAGGTTTTAGACTGTTGGTTGGACCAAACAAAGCTATGAAATAATGATGGACATTTTTCATGAACATTTAAATGATTGTGATTTTACTGATTAGATGATTCATCAATTAATCCAAATGTGAACAACAGACTCATCCATAATAAAATTATTAATAGTTTCATCACTAATTAAGGCATAGTAACAGTAATAAGTTATTAGTATTTCACTGTATCAAATATAGGGTTGGGTACGGAAACCCGGTTCCACTATTCCTATCGGACCGGATTAGAATGAAAATTTATGTTCCTCATTTCGGTTCCATTTAATGTGTCTGCTGAAATATTTTCCCTCTGTCACTTCAAAACGTAAAAATATAGTTTCTCTGTAGTCTACCGTTAGCTAGCTACCGTAATTGTTGGATACTTTTAAAATGCCATATTTTCCCTCTTGGCTCTGGTTAGCATACCAACTCAATATTTATTTTGTTGTTCTTGTAAATAGTGTAACTGTTATTTATTGTTAAATTATTGTAGTTGTGTGTTAGATTTTCTTTTTATACTGTATATTTAAGTACTTTAAAACATTATGATATTGTTAAGTTTAAATAATTTTCAATTAAAAAAAACTATAAAAGGGCCTTTCTTTGATGTCATTTTTCAGTTTTTCAAGAATCGGTTTAGGATTCGGAATTGTTTTAAAAGTACCGGTTTGGCATCGGAATTGTAAAAGTCCAAACAATACCCAACCCTGATCAAATGTCAAAGTGACAGTGTAATTGCTCGTAGTGATGAACCTACAGAGAATTATCACCCAAATCTGCAGCTCTCCTTGGCTTTACAGAGCTTTATAGCCAATTTCAGCTCATTGTTTAGCTGTCCAGCATCACTGTGACTGCTCTCATAGCGTTGTATTCAGCCACAGCAGACAAAGCTCTAATAAACCCACTGTGCACTACCCACTCAGCACCAAGCGGCAGAGAGACACAGTTAGCAACTAGCTGGTAAACATAGTGGAGCATTTAGCAGCTACTGTAAGGAGACATATATTTTTCCCTAAGAATTGGGTAGAGACCAAACACAGAGCTAAAAGCTAAAAATGTTGCTCCTATATTCCCCAGGTGTTCACAAACACAATCCACATGAATAATAATGGTCGTTGTAACTGCTGGATGTGTAAATAAGTAACTGTTTGCAAACAAACAACTTGTTTCTGCTGCCCCCAAGTGGCCAAAATAAAATCAGTTATTGTAGGTTGAAAGGATGAACAGAAGTGTATGAGGACAGAGGTGGCATTACTCATTACTCAGGATAAGTTTATCTGCATGTCTATGAATGTATGTTTTTTTCATTGTGTCACTAAGGTAAACAATACAATAAATAAATAAACATTTTTTCGTTTAACTTTTTTGTGTTATTTGTTGCTGATTTGGACATAAAGCCAAGTTAAGGCCAGTTCCCACCGATGACACTGCTCATTGGCACTGGACACAAAGGACCGCTTGTATATTTCATAATCCAAGCTTACATTTATTGAGTTAATATGATCTGACTAATCCCTTCTGAAGAAAATCAATTTTTTTTTATCACCAGTCCATCATTTATTCATTCATTCAAACCTTTATTTAACCAGGAAAAAAAACTCATAGAGATTAAAAATCTCTTTTACAAGAGTGTCCTGGCAACTGGCACCAGCACGGTTTCAAATAGACACAGAGACACTTACATCAACACACATGATCATCATCATCAGTCATTCAGTGATTTTTTTCAGATGACACTGAACAAAATCACTGCAGGGACTGCAATAAATACTGTATACTGTATGCCAATCAGGCTGCAGACCATTACTAATACTGTCTGAATTTTTGTTGCTGTATCTGAGTAACACACTGTCCCTTAAAATGACAGGAATTTGGCCCTGCTGTGCCTGCGGCGGTATAAATATCCAGCTGCTCTCTCACCCTCTACTCTTTTTTTTTTTTCTTTGCCTCCCTTTGTTTTTGAATTATCTCTGTCACCAACCCTCAGTGTGTATGTCTCCATGCAAAAAGGGCAGAACAGCAACTCATGTGAATGCAAGGGTCCTGCTGCAACCATTTAAGCTAAACATGTTAGTTAGGTTTTCACCACAGGCGAGGTTCATCGGAAATGTAATTTTCCACCTGATGAGACAGATTTACAAAATAAGCTTTAAAATTCTTACCCCCCAATTTAAAGACTGTCCATTGCCAATCCCCTCTCTGTCCTCAGGGAAGTTGCCCAGATTGATCAGTTCCTTCAGGAGACGGCGGCACGTGAAGCCAATGCCAAGGTGCGGCTACAGCAGTTCATCGAGGAGCTACTGGATCGAGCAGACCGCGCCGAAAAACAGCTGCAGATCATCAGCAGCTGTGGCACCACACCGAACGGCAGCCTGGGCCGCTGCAGCCTGCAGGCCTCAAAGGGCAATGGACGCCAGGTGAGGATATCCTAACTTGTAGCTTCTGTTGCATCCATGAGTTGCTGCTCAAACACACTACACAATCCATTGAGAGATATTGTATTTCTTGTCTTTTCAGACTTGACTGTATTTATGATTGACTGTATTTATGATATTTAAGACATTTCCTGTTTTCAGACTGTCTGGGCCACAGAAATAATATATAACATACAAATCTTTTTAAGAACAAGTTCAAAATTGATCCTGAAATGATACAAAAATGTATTCAACAGTTTCAAATCTAATTTTGTGATACATTTTAAAGGGATAGTTGATATTTTGAAGTGGGGTTGCATGAGGTACTTATCCATAGTCAGTGTATAGATGGTGGTTGGCACACCCCCGGTTTGGAGAAGCAGACAGGAGTACACAGAAGCTAAACAATGTACTGCTGCGGACAGGGGCTGCAGAAAAACATATTTTAGCCACCTAAAAAAAGCTCACCTATAAAAAAGAAGTAATATCAGTTAAAGCGTATGCTATATTTTCACTGCTTTAACTTTCCATCGGACAGCCTTTCCAACAGGGAACTGATGTTATATCCATCTATGCTCTCTTCGAAGCCACCAGACTCCTTTGACAAAAACAGTAATTTTGCCTTGCAGAACGCAAGAGATGCTGGTCTACCACTGCCTCGATTGGTTAGTTTGTTTGTTTGTTTTGTTGGTTCCTAATCTTTTTAAAATACCAGTCACACGTAAAACAAACAAACTAATCGAGCCAGGCAGCGGTAGAACAACAACTCCAGTGTTCTGTTTTTCTCAAAGAAGTCTGGTGGCTTTGAGGAGAGCATACTGTAGATAAAGGCCTCAGTTCCGCTTCAGAAAGAGCTGTCTGATGGCAAGGTGAATCAGTAAAAATATTCTAAATATGATATAATATAATATAATATAATATAAAAATAAGTCAATATTAATTGCAGAATCTTATTTAGTTATTCACATTTCCAACTCAAAATTTGTAACACCCATTTGCAAATGTTGATAAACTTGCTGAACACATTACCCAGCCAAAAGTATGTGGACACCCAAACACCTTTATTTGTGATGTTTAACTTTTTTGCAGGAATTTTGCTTCCATTCAGTCACAAAAGCTTTAGTGAGATTGACAAGTTGATGGTGTTTAATGAGCTTTGGCTTGCCATATCCATTGCATCCCAAAGGGGGGTTGACAAACGGGGTTGAGATCAGTGCTCCATGCAGGCCAGTCAAGTACCCCAATATTGGAAATTCATATCTCTACGGACCAGGCTTTGTGAACAAAATGTCTACATACTCTTGTCCATATAGTGTATGTATCTACAGCTTTTTTGTATTGTAATCAAAGTGATGGTCATTGACCATAGATTGGTCTTACGTTGTAGCAAAGGGAAATTAGAGGCTTGATCCCTGTCTGCTTTACCTTCAGCATCAAAACACGGAAAATAGTGAAGCTCTGCAGACATGTTGACCAGAGAGCACGCTCGCATAAAAAGATTCCTCAGGCTCCGGAATCTGGAGATCAGATCAGTTTCCTAAAGGCTTTCTATAGCTTCCAACTACACCCCCACCCCCTTTATTTTGCCTTTTTACACAATGATAAAAATGCAAAAGCAGACACATTCTGTTCTTTAAAAAAATATTCAAACAATCATTCAACACCTCTTACAAAAGGGGTGACCTGTTTCAGTGCACAAATCTGTGTGCTGCCATGGAAACCAGTTCTCGTTCTTGCTTGACGTTCCAACATGATTTTGAATCACATGTAATGTGGCACAGACCTGCCTGAGAAAACATTAGCCAGTTCTATTTTGGCGTATTATTCAAGAGATTCTAAGTAAAAAAAATCTTTGCTTCAGATCACTATCCATTACTGCAAAATAATTGTCCACGTTACTTTATATAGCCATACAGTACAAGGAAAAATGTAAGTGATACCTCTTTATAATGCTGTTAAGTAACCTGCTGCAAAAAAACATCTGAAATCATTAAATGACATGTTTCTAGCAAACAAGAATTAGTTGGTCATATTAAACGTGATTAAATGAAATATACTTTTTTTCTCAGCCATTTGACCTGTGATTGAACCAAAACACTGCTACCTAAATTTAGATGTCCTCCCTTTGGCTTTAAACATCAGTCAGTTTCATGTGGGACTGTGAATAATCAACATGACAAGTACAAGTGTGGAGTCACAGACTGGTTGGCACCTTGTTACACTGTCAAGGGAAGCCCGGACACTCACAACCTCATTTTCCGTCTTTCTGTCACGACATCAGCAAGTTCACCCTTATCTCCTAGGAGACAGGTTTTTAGAGCCACAGAGGAATTTTGGGATTGACAGTGAGAGATCAGACTATGGCTTGTTTTTGTTCACGCTCTAGTTCAGCTCGAGCTGAATCTATTGCATGTATTTACAGGAAGTGCAAGTTGACGACAGATTTAATTTGATTGTAGTGTTTCATAAACGTTTGGCCTTTTAACAGAGAAGACAAGAAGAGGCAGGAATAGAGAAAGACTCAAGTTTAAGAACAGAAGGGAGTTTTACCTTCAGCTGAATGGATTTTGTTCCTTCCATTTCTTGGAGTTTTGTCCCTGTTCTGCTTTCACTGCCGGCTGGCCAGGAATGAGAGCCAGGGATGGTGTTTGCATGTTTCCTCCATGGTCCATTTTGACTGGCAATAGGCCAGAAACAAGCTATGTGAGTTGAAGCAGAGAGAGAGAGAGAGAGAGAGTGAGTAAGAGACAGAGTGACAGTGTCTATGTTTTCCCTCTGTGGCACGTCGCCAGTCTGCTACACAGAGTTCCACCTGCCACTACTTCACACACACATAGATACATACACATATACACACACACACACACACACAC
>NC_045734.1:11715602-11733309 GCF_008692095.1 Etheostoma spectabile
ACACACACACACACACACACACACACATACAAAGCGCTACAGGCAGCATACTTCAATGCACAGGCAGCATGAGTGGTGTGTGAAAGAGTGACCAGGAGGATTTTGCTCTCAAAATCCTGGCAAATAGAGAGAGTGAGAGTAAGGCTGCACACCCAACCACCATCAAATACACTTAAACCATTCTCATCTGCTTTGAGATCTACAAAAAAATATTTTAGGTTGTAGGAAAGACATTGAGGGTTTTTGTGTTGCTCGAGTGAAGGGTCGGTCGGTCAAAGAATCTGTCCATTCAACACTTTGTTCAAGAGCAAGATATCTTGTCTACTCCTTGCCAGAGTGACAGTTTTTCATGGGTAGTCATGATCCCCATTGGAGTATTCCTAATGATTTTGGTGACTTTCTGTAGCATCACATGAAAAGGTTTTCAATTTCACAAAATACATGTGAAAATCCACTGTACAGTAAGTTTGGCATTACATTTATTGAGCTCTGTCACCGGATTTTCATGAAATTGGTTGTAGGAATTCCTGGTCCCTCGGAGCTGTTGTAGTGCCAAACCTTTATTTTGAAGGATTTATCACAATAAAATAGACATGGTATTTATCCATTACAGTAATGCTCAAGAGCCCTTTCTATTTGATTCTTCTTTTATTTAGTCACTCTCAGGAGAACATCGTCCAAATAATCTTAGCAAGCTTCTTCTTGCCTAACTTATCATTTGGGATTGATCATTTATTCTTATTGTGTTGGGAAAGGGTTTGTCCATTGATGTCCTTGATTAATGCCTAAAGCTGTCACCAGCCGTAATGTCACTCAAATCTGTAAGCTGAAGCAAGATCCAACCGTACTACTAAACCATCCCGAAAATCTCTTTAATTTGAAGATCACTTGTGTTGCTGTTCAGTTTTGAACATTTCAATTGTCACATATAGGGAAGCTTCCCACGATAACAGCAAAATAAGCTACTTTTTGATTTTTATTTACTATTTGATTTTAATATCTTTTAAGGGGGATTTTTTTCACAATTATCTAAAAGTTTCATGTAAATTGTTGAAAAATAATGGTACAGCCAAAGTATGTAGGCTGCTATTAACTCTTCAATTGTCTACTTAGGAACACATTTGAGCCAAACATGTCTAAGAAAGTTAAAGGGTACTGAGTAATTTTATAACATTTTTTTTCTGCATGTCTTTGTTTTCCAGAGAAACTCCAGCAACTCTGGGAGTACAAGAGGCATGTACCAAGTGTCAGAACGACGTTCGTCCCCCAGCACAGGGTAAGCACGCTGCTCCTTTTCCACATTTACACATGATTTCCAACCTCTGAAATGTAATGCATCCTGACCACCACTCTGCCAAAAACAGGTTTAATGGTACAAGTGTAGACCCTCACTACAAATCATTTTAAGGAAGACATCCTGTCTGGATTGATAGAAGTAGTCTGGGGTATAGAGCTGGAGATTTTAATTGAACAATTGAATTTGGTGCATCTTTCTTACCTTGTGAGAGTTGACGTAGTGAAACACAGTCTGTCAGCTGTGTGGAAATATAACAGAACGCTGGAGCCGCAGAGCTTTTAACCACCATCTACTGTGTTTGCCGCCTCTTGTCTTTGGGGTACAACTTGTCAGTCCTGTGTATAAATGTTTGCAAGCATGGCAGTTGCAGTTACAGTAACTCAAAAACAATGAAGATAGTGGAAGTGACATGGTTACAACCTGGTATAACCCGCTTTAAATTAATTTGTCTTTTCCACATTATTTGATATATAAAATACATATACAAAGGTTTCTGTAACATTCATTGACCAATCAGTGTGTTCGGAAGGCAGCTAGAAGTCTGTATGAAATCAACTTTTTTTTAAGGAAACATGTTTTATCTGCGATCTTATGGAGAAAAACTACACTACCCACAATCCTAACCCTTACAGTGACTTCTCTGATTGGTCAAACTCCCTGTTACCATAGAAATGTTTGCCATACGTGCAAGCTCCTGTCATTGAAGTCTATAATAGCTTCTTTACACAGACTTGTACCTTTACTTTTATATTTGAGTTATAGACTCATGGATGGACAAAACAAGCAAATTGAAGATGTTGCCCTGGGAGCTAAGGAAATATTCTTACTTTACTATTTTACTATTTTACTATTATGTTTTTATTTTACTTTTGTGTGTTGTTTCACACTTACACTTCCATATTAAGATATTCATATGTAGTATATTGTTGAACACTGTAACGTGTAATGGAATGATCCCATTTTCAGTCAGACTCGTTCAGTAAAGGCCGTGAGGTGCAGGTTAGACGTCTCTCTACATGAGGTGTGACTGAAGTATTTCTGTGTCCCTGCTGGATATTTCCGACACACGGCTGTGCAATAAGACTCTGACTAACACAACTGTCATTTCCAGTTGGTGTGTGAATGTATTTCCTAACGTGACGTCACGTAGAACCTGTCAGGCCTTCCACATCGAGTCATCGGTTACACGACAGACACACACACACACACACACACACACACACACACACACACACACACACACACACACACACACACACACACACACACACACACACACACACACACAGTACGACAACACCAACTCTCTTAGCCTTCTGTCTTCTGGTTAATAATAGCTCTTTATCTGGGATGAAGGTCATAATCTCAAGTGTGCAACAGCTTAAGTGATTTATTTATATTAACCTCACAGTCATGAGTCTACACACAGTTTTCTCTTTTTTACATTTTATCTTTTTAATGATTGTAAATTTCCTGTATTATATATTTCACATATGATAGTAATAAATTAACATTACTAAAAAACTAATAAAAATTAAGATATGCACAGAGTTCATCAAGGTATATGATAATCTTCTCTAAAAAATGTCTAAATCAGTTTTGTTTAGGCTCCTGTGCTCCCATTCAAGTTAGCATAGAAAACCTGTCTAAAAGCTTATAATGTAGTAAATGTGAGTCGTCTCTATCAGAATCAGGACATTTAACTTTTTAAATGTGTAAAGATACCTTTTCATTTTGTTTTGCACATTAGGGGACAACACAAGCAGTGAGATGACACAGGGGGGAGTGTTGTTTCTTCCACTGATTATTGAGTTGTTTTACTCTCTGATGCTTCTCTGCATTCTGAAAACACCCTCCGAAATCATTAATTAGAAATTGGTAATCATGAGCATCTAATGACTTGGATCAATTCATATAATTACATCTTGCTATTGACTTAATGTTGACAAAACATTCAAACAGGTTCATCAGGTTACTACTTTACAACCAGCTCATTAAACTATATTCCATCACAGTTTTATCATTGACCCAGTTTAGAAACCATAAACAAGCTACACTGTTTTTAGTTTTACATAATCTAAATTCATATTTGTGGCATCTTCTGTGCATCCTTTTCCACTGCAATTGCTGATAAGTGCTACCTGCAGTATCATCTGTGATTCTCTTTCATATTTATTCTTAAAATTATGCATGCAGATGCTTCCACTCTTCTTATTATGCTGAGAGAAAGAGGAAGGAGCACTGAGAAGGCAGAAGGGAGAAAAAGAAAGAATAATGTCCTACTTTTGTAGAGGCTGATATTTGTAACTGCTCATTACTTGTATTGGCTGGAAGGTTATTTTAAGTACTGTAGCAAGTACGTACGAAAGCTGACCTCATTCTACTATAAATCCTCTGAAATGCAGCTTTTCTTTATCAGTCATACAGTACCTATTTGTGGTTCATTTTGGTTTCAGAAATGCATCCACTACTTTCAATTAAACACCAATACTGTTTTTGTCCTCAGTGGACCTTTAAGGATGTTCAGATGAGAGTGCTATCATCTTCTCTTTTAACATTCTGCAAGAAAGTGAATAAGCTAATTTCCCAAAATGTCAAACCGTTCCTTTAATCTTTTGTTGATAGTAATATTGATGTTTTTATTATGTTCTGTTGTAGATTGTCATTTTTGTGATTATTCAGAATACAGTATGGCATGTTATTGGATATTAGTTGAACTATCTGTGTTTTTGAGTATTCTATTTAAAAAGTTTTAATAATTCAATCATTATTTACAGTACACTACCTTCTCTTTTCATGCAGAGCATCAGGGCGGATCAAGTCTGTCTCACAGGGCTCTGGAGGTTACGACAGTGACAGCGTGGAGATGCATCCCATGGAGGACTGTCCCGAGGCTCAGTTCTATCAAATGCAGTGCCGGCTGGGTGAGGGGGGTTACGAGCGCTCCCCTGGGTGTGGCGGTGGTGGATCGCGGAACTGGGGTCTTCGTAAACAGGCTATCCAGAACTGGCAGCGGCGACCTTACAGGAACAGCACTGAAGGCGAGGAAGGAGACGTATCAGATGTGGGCTCCAGGACCACGGAGTCTGAGGTGGAGATGTGGGAACAAGAGAGGAGAGCTGTGGCTGAAGTCCAGCAGTCTGCCCCTCCATATTCTCAGCACAGCAGGCCAGGATATCGCCCTAACACAGGTAACAGCTCTTTGGGAAATTCTTCAGACCCGTTACACACTGTCGCACACTTTCTCCAATCTTACATCCAGACACATGGGAGCCAGGATTCACAGAATAAAAGTCTTAACATGACTCCCATAAGAGCAGTAACTGATGTGGATCTAGGTCAGATCGAGATGCAGTCGCTGTAATGTGTCCCTGACCAAAGCTCCTTCTACAAATTGAGTGTGGTTCAGTCATGAGCATGTATGGTAAACATGGAGGAAAAAGGCCCCATATCTCCTTTAGTGTGTAGGCACAACAATGTAAACATTTCTAAGGACAGAGGGTGTAGCATTCTTTACATCCCTCTGGTTTTGGCCTATATTAATGAACTTGACTTGACTTAACTTGACTTGCTACAAAGCCAATAATCAAAATTTTCAGCTATTAAAAAAGCTAATCTGCACTTTGACGCATAATGAGACAAATAACCAAAATGATACTGTATGTGTCCAAATTGCAGGTGCATCAATGAGAAAACTGAAATAGTTGTTAATATGTGCAGCACTGCATTGACAATTAAGAAGCTCATATTAACTGAATGCATTTCATTTGAATTATCACTTAGGTTATAAATCCTGCTAATTGGCATGCAACCAAATATGATCCATCTTGGCTCCATGCTTACAATGTGATTTTACCAACTCAGGTCCTCTTTTCTTAAGATGTTTACACTATTTTGTTTAGTACCAGGATATCTGTTGTAGATGATGAGTAAACCAAATCATGCATTTTCTTTGTGTTTCTGTGAGTTTGGTAGAACATATTGGTATTTGCGAGAGCACTGTTTGCCTGTTGTGTCATCTCCATTCCTCCTCTCATTCTGAGCTTTGCTTCTGCGAGTGAGCCGCCAAGTTAGACGACCAATCATGCCCGCGCATTTCTTCAGATCCAGCACAGATTGTGCATCTCTCTGTTATCTCTCTCCTGCAATGCCAAAATCCTTTAATTCGCTCCTGCTGCCCTCCATTATTCTTCACCTGCTGTCCGGTTTCTTCTAAATACCAGATGGACTGAGGGGAAACTGGGCCAGAGCCCGATTAGAAATTGTTATATGACTGCGGCATTAACTGAAAGGTTTTTCTCACGTAACATGTAACTGGCATTCCTCTGCTCTGACGTTGTTCTCCTTATTGGGAGAGTCTCTGCCAGGTTTTTCTCAGATGGTATGTATCTACAAACGCAGTTTCTTTCTCAGCATGTAACGCACAGCTCTGCTTTTTTAGTGCATTTGGCAGTCTTGAGCGTAGGTGGTGTGTGTGAGAGAGAAAGAGAGAAAGAGTAAGAGAGAGCGAGAGTGTGAGGAATGGTTCATAGCCCTGATGGTTTCAAGCAGACGCCTTCCAAAGCCAAAGATGAAATGAGTCATCTAGGAGCAATCTTCCTGGGAGGAATAAGACGGACTTGGATTAGTCACATGGTATCAGCCAATAGATAGCAATAGAGAGAATACAAAAATGGATAGAAGAAAAAAAATTATGTAACCTCATTTAGTGTCTTATTGAAGGTTGGCGCCACCGTGTGACAGAATATCTTTTAAACGTTTGTTTTGTATTCGTTTTTAGAAAATTGGTCTACAGTAACAGCAGTAAACTGAAGTCAATCTCTCAAGCTTTGAGTTAAAGTGCTAAATTAATTTGTTGTTTTCTTCTGTGTCTGTATGTTTACGTACTTAATCATAATCAAGTGTATTTATGTTGTAGTTGTTCAGTATCAATATCAACGATTACAAAGTGCTTTACACAAAGCAAACATATAACAATAAAAAACAAATTGTCAATAATTTAATTGAAAGAGTAAGAACAAAATCAGGAAATTGACTAATGAAATACCAGATATTTACATATACATGCAAACAAATGAAGCCCCCAGCCAAAAGGTTCCTGCCTGAGGACCTCCGACATACATAACTAAATAACATAAAGAGACAAAATATAAGAAATAATAAAGAGATTTAATCTGGGGCCAGGCCATGAAATGCTAAAAGTTATGAAAAATATATTCAAAAACACACTGGCATCCAGGATTAGAACATTTAATAAAGAGTAATACAAGATGTTTTCTTTTCTTAGTTTTGTCAAGAGTCTGACGGCTGGGCAAATTGTTGCAGTAGTTCAAACATAAGGAAATAAAAACATGTATTCGGTATTATTTCAACATATGTTTTTTTTTTTAACCTTATTTATTTATTTATATTTTATACAGTAGTTGCAATTTTAATCTTGTTGTACTTGTAAAATGACAATTGATAGGTTGGTATTTACGCATGCAGGTGTTTAAATGTATCTAACGAGTCTCTGGAAGCTTCCATGGCAGGGCTAGCATGAAGGGGACACTAGGTTGCAGGAATAGATCAGAATGTGTAAAACTATTAGTCTCTCACAAATAAGGATTAGTTTTGAAGGTAACACTGTCTCACAGAAATAGATAAACTGACAAGTGCAGGACAAGAAGAATATAAAAACGCAGTTATTCTGATGGTCATTGGTCACTCTTGTATAGACGTCCGTGTGTATGAAAGTTTGTTCACTGTTTGAATAAAGCTGCAAATGATCGGAAATCTTTGGACTCGTCATCTTTGAGGTCTCCATCATCACTTCCTGATCTCAACAATGAAGATATTCTATACTATTCTATTCTAATAAAACTAAAAAGTTAACAAAATATAGTGTTTTTTTTCTGAGACAGTAGAGACAAAATTGGATGACTTTGCCTATATGAAATTCATAATTGAGGGTGGAATTTTACACCTAGCCTTCTGACACATCTAGCGAAGACTGGGTTTGTCGAAGTAGATGGTCGGCGCCAATAATACAGATTTCAGCTTTATAATCTTGCATCAGAATATACTAAAACCTTAAAAACATGGAACCTCCGTAGCAACTTTAAAGCCGTCTCATATTCCAAAATTGTAAAAAAATATATATATATATCCTTGATAGCTTTGAAGTCCAAATTCAGCACAAGGCTCTAATGAGCCAACATAGTCCCTTTGTTTTCACATGGTGCGGACCACTCCCACATTGTGTTAAAGAGGTTAAAACACTCTGTCTTTTTCCTCCCACAGGTCGGTCAGATGGAGTCTACAACAAGCCATGCCGCCATGAAAAGAGCCCGTCAAAATCCAACGAGGTGATCAGTCCAGAAATCCTGAAGATGCGTGCAGCTCTCTTCTGTATCTTCACCTACCTGGATACTAAAACCCTGCTGGGAGCGGCTGAGGTCTGCCGTGACTGGAAGTTTGTGGCTCGTCACCCAGCTGTGTGGACCAGAGTCCTGCTAGAGAACGCTCGCATATCCTCCAAGGTGCATAGTTAGCATTTAAATACTGTATGTGGTCTATAAGGCATTAGCATTATCAAAGCAGTAGCATGTAGCTTTATTGTCTTTGCTGTTTATTACAATCAATGACCTCCATGTTTCTACCTTAGTTCCTGAGCACATTGTCTCAGTGGTGCACCCAGACACATTCCCTCATCCTGCAAAACCTCAAACCAAGACAGCGGGGCAAGAAGGAAACCAAGGACGAGTACCTTAAAACCACACGGTGAGACTCAGATAAACAGTACATTTGCACAGTTTCCAAGTAAATACCTAGTTACTTTGGGCTACTTATTATTACTACATTGTGTATTGTTTTGGCTTTGATAAGCACATTGCTTTGCAAACTATTTAAGTGAGTAACATTCTAAATGAATGCTTAAACAGTGATTGATTAGAGGAAGCCAACAGACAATAAGTGATTGAATCTTGATGTTTGTGAGCTATTGGACTGTGATCAGCATGTAAAAAATCCTGAAAGAAGATGAAGGAGAAATTTGATTTGAGCGGAAAAAGTGAAGTTGTTTATGTCTAAATGTTTTGTGTGAGGAGAGTATAGAGCAGCTCCAACCTGCTCTGACCAAGCGTAGATGCGAACACTGGAGGAGCATTTAGTTATAAATGGTTGGAGTGCTGGAGACAGGAGAATTACTTCCTCTGCTCTGTCTCTGTCTGTCTGTCTTTTTCTGTTGACCTTCCTTCACATTTCCGTCTAAGTGGCTGTCTGGAGGAAGGTCTGGAGGCGTTGTTAAAGGCCACAGGAAGTAACCTGCTGATACTGAAGATTTCACACTGCCCCAACCTGCTAACCGATCGCTCCCTCTGGCTGGCCAGCTGCTACTGCCGAGCTCTGCAGGCTGTGACCTACAGGTAGACCAGAACACCCAGGTCCCATCTTTGCACAAACAGTACAGTTTAACCCCAGTGACTTTTATTGAGTCCATAGGACTACACTTAGGTTTGTGCTGTAGTAAGTGTTACGTCTGTAATATATAAAACAAAGTGCGAACATGTCTTGTGTTCCAGAAGTGCCACAGATCCAGTTGGCCAGGAGGTGATCTGGGCCCTCGGAGCAGGTTGTAGAGACATCATCTCCCTACAGGTGGCGCCGCTACACCCATGGTAATAGACAGAGAAATATACTAACTTTAAAATGATAACTGATATTCTCTCTAATAATATCTGTTAGGAACAGTGCTCATTAAATGAATGAACATGGACTGTAATGTGTCTCTTTTAGCCAACAACCAGCCCGTTTCAGTAACCGATGCCTGCAGACAATCGGAAGATGTTGGCCGCACCTCCGTGCTCTTGGTGTAGGCGGGGCTGGATGTGGCATTCAGGGACTGGCCTCTCTCTGTAAATATGGCTTTATAAAACTACTATTCAATTTTTTGTTTTTTTCCTCTCAGTGATTTTAGCTACAGCGTGAAAAATACATTATTCATGATATTTATTATATGATTTAAGTATTCAAATAATGTCACACTGTTTTTTAAATCGTGACCACAATCGTATACGCAGAAGCAGTAATGGGACAGAATTAACAATTGTGTATTGTCATATCAGAATGTAAACTACATTTAACCAATGTCTTGTTCGTACTTCCATTTTAGAAAATGAAATCTATTTCCATATTCTTATAAAAATCTATAACAACATTTTAAACATCATTGATTAAGATCTTAAAAAAAAGCTTTTATGCACTACTGTAACAAATACTGTTTTCTATTATCTTGTTGCCACCACCAGCAAGGAACTGCATGCGCCTGCAGGTGCTGGAGTTGGATCATGTGAGTGAGATCAACCAGGAGGTGGCAGCAGAGGTTTGCAGAGAGGGCTTGAAAGGTCTGGAGATGCTGGTGCTCACCTCCACACCAGTCACCCCCAAAGCCCTGCTCCACTTCAACAGTGAGTTGGAATACTGCTGTACTGATTACTAAACCTCCTGTTGGGAATACACAACATTTACTGTTAATGTAATGTTGTCTGATGTATTGCTTTTCTACTGGTCACACAACACAACATTAAATGTACTGAACAGTGTAATCTCTCAATATATATATCACACAAATAATGTAATATTTTTGTGACAAAAAGGTATTATTTAAACTTTAGTGCGTAACTTTATTTATATTAATGAGCGTCCGTTACATTCCAACCATTGCCAAATGAGTTGGTACAAAGCTAATTAAGACTATCAGCTTCACAAAACACTCTCTGTATTTCTCAGTATGGCTATATTCAGAAGATTGTGTCGTCCGGCAACTTTTGCGCGCAGTAACTTGAGTGAAGATAAATACCTCATCTAAAGAGTCCACCATGTTTTTTTTAGTCCTCCATATTGTCCTTGGTTACTAGCAAGTACGTGGAGGAGAGGTGGGGGGCGCGTGCGCGATTACGGAAGGCTTGTGTCATGTGGGTGTAAAATTCCTAATGGGTGAGACAGAAACTACGCACCATAGCTTTAACGTCAGGCAACGTTATGCTACTAAAGCAATTTAGGTTACGGTTACATTTAGGCAGGCATGAAAAAATCACTTTATGTGTTTTTTTTAGTATTAATGTGCATTCCCCCAGCCTGTCAATGGTCCCCATAGCGATAAGTGTAAACCGAGCTCTGGGTATCCTGCTCTGTCTTTGAGAAAATGAAAGTTCAGATGGGCCAATCTGTAATCTTACTCCTTATGAAGTCATAAGGGGCAAGGTTACCTCCCCTTTCTCTGCTTTGCTTGCTTTACGGTTGTTCAAAATGGATAAATCTTAAAAAAGATTGAAAAAGAAAAATACTGTGTATTTACTTTTTGTAGTTATGAGTACAAATTTATTATGAGAACACCCTGCTCTGGCTGGAAATAAACAACAACCACCAAAAGCATTCGTTTGCCTAAATCCTCCTTTCACTCATGCAGGTGTTTGCCGCAACCTGAAGTCTGTCGTGGTTCAGATTGGTATAGAAGACTACTTTGAGGACCCCAACAGCCCTGAAGCTAGAAAACTGTTTGATGAGATGGTTAACAAGCTTCAGGTACCAGCACACATCAGCCACTACTCATACAAGTTTCTTCTTCTAACTGCACAATGGCAATCACTTTTTGGATGATCTGTTGTAAACGGAAGCCCATAGAGGCGAGCCAGTAATATTTTTCATGCTCATATTGTTTCAACCGTTATCACAAATGAAGAAAAAAAACATACTGTAGATGAAAATGAATAAAAAATAATCTAATCTGTAGTTGTAAGCACAAACATATAATAGTTTCTGTGCCCATTTAGGCTCTCAACAGGAACATACATATTGTTTTGGGTTTTCCCACACATAACTCTACCGTCCATCAAGTGCAGTGTTGATTTTGTGAAGGTAATGGCTAACAGGGAGGCGAGCTGTGTTAACATGCGTCTGCACTCTGTTAAGCAGGTTTATTTTTTTTCTAAATGTAGGTTATTTTTTCTGCCAGTATGTCTTTTGAGTTTTGCACCACAGTATAAACATGACTAATAGAATGCATATATTTTTATCACAACTACACATTGTTTCAAACCATGACTCAATATTTGAAGTCCCAGTGCTGGTTGGTTGTGGATGCGCTAGTGCTAACTCACTCGAGCAGAGGCTTAGTGTGAGAGTCTCGGGTCATTCTTACAGCTGACCACACTATAACAGAGATATAGAAGCTGTAAAATCCCGGGTTTTATTTATGTTTTGTTTTTATGAGTCAGTTTACAGTGTATTCCTCTTGGATATCACACCCAAGAAGGTAGGGTTGCTCTCAGCAGTTAGGTAACCTCTCCAAAAGCTGCAAACAGCAATGATTTATTTTTTTCTGTCGCTTTTTAAGTTTGCTGAGTCATCTTTAACCTGCTGCACCGCAATGCTTCACAGTTATTGTACACAGTTACTGCTAATGAAAAAAACTCTAAAGGTATGAAGACAAGAGGGAGGAGCATTTTTGGCTGTCAGATATTTAGAAAAGAATCATACAGCGGTTGCCTTTGAGAAAACGTTATTCTGATAACCCTTCCTCCTTTTTCTTTTAGGCTCTGAAGAAGAGACCCGGCTTCTCCAAAATCCTACACGTAAAAGCAGACAGTCTCTGCTAACATCTTTTGTGCAGATTTTTCAAGTCTTGTAGAGGGGGCATCTTGGCTCCAGTCAATCAAAAAGACCCAGCTGTTTTGAGCCCGCTCCACTGGTTTGAATACGTCTGCCGAAACAACAGATGATTGCCACGATGAACCAGGACCAAGGCTCAATGTGCATACAAGTACAAACTTCAAACAGAAAAAAACTCATTCACTATTCCAGTAAGGGGAAATAAATATCTCTTTCATGTGTCATTATGATTGAAATCAGTTGGGAGGCTTATTTGGACAAACAATGGCAGTATATATACATATATAAGCTTACAGACTCAAATAAGACAACAATCTGTCAGATTCCACTTCCTCGTTTTCTGCTTTCACCATACAAATGGATTGTTCATCGTACAGAGCCAAATCCCTTTCTTGAAACGCCTGGAGCCAGGTGACAGCACTGTATTTAACTGTCTGCATCTCCACAATGCTTGACATATACTCAAGACCGCCTTCAACACCAACAGCTCGTGGGCAGTAACACATTGTAAAGGGTACATACTTTCCACAGGAAGTACATGGAATCGTGGCAGGAGTAAGAAAGTACAGAGAAATTGATTTCCCTAAGCGATCTTGAGTTCTTAAGAGTCTTGAGAAAGGAGCTTTATGTTTGTGTGTGAGTCAAGGATTCATTAAATGGTTTTCCATCTTGACGTTCTGCTTTCATCCAGGACAGAAACATGCTGCACCAGCTCCAGGCACTGGAGAGAGCAAGGACAGCCTCGCTGTAACACACAGACCTTGACAGTCTCCTAAGCCAGTTGCATGGCAGCGATGCATTTACCCTCTTCTACCATCTTCTCTGCTTCCCATATGTGAACAGCATCATATCACAAATCTGGATGCAGTTTTTTTTGGATAGTTGTAGTAACTCTGAGAGAGCAAGACGCAGTATCTGATGCTGCTCATTGACAAGGCTGGAAAAATGATCCTAAATGCATTTTCTCAAAAACTGGTGCCATTTGTAACAGTGTGTGTCCTCCTTCCAGTGAGCATTTTCTCCAATGTGCCATTAATGAGGGAAGAGGGACCATGTACAGTAAGGCAGATGCTTAACCTCTTCAAATCAAGTGTAACTTGTTGGAGTTTGATTTGAGTGTAAGCAGCTTACTGAGCATAAGGGTGTTGTGTTTCATCTGGAACATGGTCTCCAGGTGTATACAGGTGTTTAAGTGTTTATATATTGGATGTGACTTTCATACTTTACCATACTAATAACAGTGCCATTCTTTTTAATAGTGCTCATCATGGCCGAGGCCCTGATCAATCCTGATTTATATTTTTTAGCTGATATCCTCTGGCTCCCTCTGCTGGTTTTTTCCAAGGATTTACACAGCCAACAGCCAGCTGGTGTGAAATAACACTTTGTGCAAGCAAGCAAGCAACATGTTTTACCTTTACTATTTTGCAGAACTCAACACAAAGAGATCAAGTCACCTTCGAATTAGGGATTTTGATTTGATTCAATCCATGGCTACAATTAAGTTAAGCCCACATTGCAGAAATTCTCAAGATGTATGGGTAGCAATATTTACACTGGTGTACACTCCTCTGTGCTGCAGATAACTTAAAGGGGGTGTTCCAACTATTTTACACATCAAGATTAGTTTATCATTCACAAGGATTACAACTCAGTCTGTATAAAAACAGTTGTTAATGTCTTCTAGCACTGGAGGAGTCAAGTCTGAGAAAATAACCCTCATAATACTTATCTTGGTTTGGAAACTACAAATTCATAGCACAGAAAGCTGTATTACAAGCTGGGGGGCATGAAGTTTGAAAAATGTGGAAAGATGCATTTACAAGACGTAGAGGGTCCAAAGAAAAGCCTATTTATGGGGATTTTTGGAGCTGGACCCTTATAGGGACCAAAAATCAGGAATTTTCTGACTTTGCTGCTTTTTTTTTTTTTTTTTTTTTTTTTTTTTATAAAGTCTCTTGCGAGTGCACAAACATTATAAAAGTGCAATACTGAATCACTGGAGCTCCTATTAGCCGCCTAATATCACTTCACTTTAAAAGTAATTGTGCACACAGTTTTGAAACAGGTTGTAAAATGATTTACACATCTGGTGGAACATCACGTTTCTTTCCTTGCGACACGTTTACCGCAGGTTGCTTAACAAATTGTTCATTTAACCTTGCACACCACATTTGTCTTCACAACACATGTTTGTGAGCGGAGTGTGCAACAGAGCACAGTGATAGTTTCCAGGAATGCTGAGCAGGCGCCTGTCATAGGGGGCTCTTAAAAATTCAAAAAGTCACTGACGAGGAGAGCTGTAAGCTGGTCTTTTTGGGGGTTCTCTGCTTTATTGTCAAAAAATGTTTATGAGGACTTGTGTAGCTGCTTATTGTAGTTATGATGTTCCAGGTGAATGTGTGAGAATGGTTGTCGGTGTCCATTTCTTCATGTTCTTCCAGTACTGAATATTATTATCCTACACTGATACTGATTCATTTGAGGGAAGTCGGTTTGTGGGAAAGGTGTAACACTTGTCTGACACAATAGAGAAAACACAAAGCACTTGTTTATTTTACGTTTTAGACAATCCTGCCTTCGCTATCAGCTACTCTGTACATAATGTTTGTAAAAAATCAAACAAAAACAAGAAGAAAAAAGGACCAACATTTGATGTTATATAATATTAAGGTCATACTTATGAGTGGAAAAAGTTCAAGTTTACAGGTCTTTATTCTGTAAGCATTTTTTTCCCCAAAGTTGAATGAAAGATAAACATAGAGAATTATATTATGTATACTAGTAGTGTTGAAATGCAGTTGTGTATTAGATACTTTATATTAAATGTGCATCAGAGTCATATAGAGATGGAAATTATATAAGAGGATAAAGATGATAATTCAGCTATTTATTTCTATAAAAAAAGAGCAATGTGTACAATGTTGGCATGTTTGTGTTCGAGCATCAATCATTAAGTTGCCTTCTTAACTGTTCTGCTACTGTGACAAGAAAATTATTAGATGTTTAAAGAGCTTTGATTGCCTGCAGGTTAATAATGTTTCTCTTTATTTGATCCAGTCTGTTGTTGCACTAGTGAGAAAAAAAAAAGATATTTCAGATGTTTATTATGAGAGTGTTGTTTTTAATGTTCAGCTATTTCTCAGTATTTGACAAAATATGATGCACTTTTTTTCCCTGAACACTTTTATTGGCCCGCCGGTCATTGGTTTAGTCAGACACGACGCTGGTTCCTGTCAGCAGAACGCCTGGCGGTGCTTGCTGTTGTGGTACGAAAGCGATCGTTTGCTTACATGTTCGGTTTCATGGAGGACGATTTTGGAAATACAGCGATTACATATGAACTTCACTGAACAGAAGTACAGTTTCTCTTCAGTTGGGAAGTTAAACATTGAAACTGATTCAACTGCATTCAAGTGCTTTTTTGGTTCATTACCAATATGACCTTATGCTCACCTTTGTATTTGTTATTTTGTTTTGGTTTTGCATTATACTGTAGATTTCACACTCATACCAACCGTACATTTGCTCCATCGTGAAAATGGACCTGCTAAAGATGTAAACTGCAGATTAGATGTGCCAAGAATAATTTTTGGCTTACATCTCCATTCTCTGCCTCTCCAAATATAAAGCAGAATAATTTCTAAGCTATTTACTTTGATTCAGAAACTGAAGCATCACTTATAAACCAAGGTGCTTCCTCGTGTTTATTTTATCATTTCATAATTTAAATCAAGTCGTACTCTTCTTCTGTTGCAGTTCCATATCATGTATCATACTGTGCAATTGAAAAACAGTGTCTGAGTGTTCATGTACCTCTCTGTACATATCTTATGTATGAATGATTGTACTCTGCCCATTCATCTGAATAGTATTTTACACATTACCTCAACACTTATCTGGGCAATTAAGTGTGCAGTTTGTCTTGTGTAATCTTTTTAATTTCTGACTGTCATCGACAGGTACGCCAATTGACCCATGAACTTCATCCATGTTGCTATAACAACAAAATGTAAAAAATAAAAATATGTTCCCAAAAGATGATCAGCCTTCTGCGATGACTGCAATAGATGGAAATGTTTTACTACTCGTTTTCACTCATTTGTTGTCATTAATAAAAATTGCTTTAAATTGTATTTGTTCATACTTTCAGCTATTTAAAAAAAATGTTTAAAAGTATTGTAGGTGGTGTAAATTCATTATTGAGCTAACTGCCACTAACACCAGTTCACAGTGAGGTATGTGGACTATACTGAACCATCACATTGTGTATTGAAAGATCTGTTTTCTGTTGATTTTCATAAATGCAATCTGAAAAAACCTCTGCACTCACAACACAATGCTGAGGTTCAAGAGGGCCAAAAACATTGCATATAGAGAAAGGAAGCCTTTACACACTGATGTTGAATGAAGTAAAGCTGTGAATGCTTTAAGCATCATAAAAGAAATTAAATTCACCTCCAGTGTATTTGGGTGGCAGCAGAAATCTATCCTGCAGTTGGAAACACACACACACACACACACAAGCAGGTGAAGCAAATTTAGTTTACAATGGCTCGGTACCATTAGGTGCTCCAGTAGGTCAGTATTAATGTAATCAATTACACCTGCTCTTTTCCTGCTTTGATAAACCATCTGCAGTTTGAAAAGGTATATTGTGTCTAATTCATTGGTTATTCATTACTGAAAAAGAAAAGAAGAAAGAAAATAAAGCACTCATACTTAAAAACCATATTAAGCACATATAGTGTGAGCCTGGATATATATATATATATATATATATATATATATATATATATATATATATATATATATATATATATATATATATATATATATATATATATAAAAATAGGTTGCAATTGCAAAAATACATTTTCCAACTCTACTTATAGAGCTCTGCAGATAGCTTCGAGTTTATTTGGCCAGATTTTTAAATATCTGCCCAAATAAATAAATGTCTGTCAATAAATGATTATCTGGAATTTTACATAATTTAATTAGCAACAATGTCCTGTTTACTTATTTTTTTAACCTTTATTTAATCAGGAAAGGTTCACTGAGAGGAACACCCTGACCACACTCAGCTCGAGCGGTTGCGGTTGAGGGCCTGGCTCAGGTGCACCTCAGCGGTGGTAATGAGGGAGGGACGAGCGCTGCAATTTCCACAATCCCGTCTTGGGTGGCGCTAAGCCCGACTCACTGGCCCTCATTTATGAAACGTGCGTACGAGCTAAAACAGGTGAGCAGTGTCCAGCACAGCCCCAACTGGGGCTATACGAAGGAGACAGGCTATTTCTCCTCGCTTTCAAGAGGTATAGTGTTATGTTTGGCAATGATAGTCAATACAGGAAACATGACGATGCACAACATTTTTATTAACTCTTCAGGTTTTCGTTTGTCTTTTAAAGTGTTGTTAATGGCCACAGGTGAACAATTTCTTTCTGCCATTGACACACTGAGGACACGCGCACTCCCATCACAGCTGTTGCCTGGCTCTGACTCACGAAAAATTCATGAGTAAAACAAAACAAAACACTGCATAAACTCCTACATGCACACTTAAATGTAGGCCTAAGAGATTGCAATACAAACCTTTATATTTTGTTAGGAGTATGTCTGTATAAATTAAATAAACTTCATCTGGAGCCCGATGTATCATGGCAACACTGTTGACCGCATCATGGGATGTCTTTCTATTCCACATTCTTCCTACAGCCTAATACCAGTTTTTAGGCTTCCAAATAGGACACGCGTTAC
>NC_045734.1:11733319-11737113 GCF_008692095.1 Etheostoma spectabile
AACTGAGGGTTTAAACAGGGTTTCAGTCTCCACCTCTGAAAAGGGCCGCTTCTTAGCCGGATTACGTCTGGCCATGTCGTAAATAGTAGGGGTGAGGCCTCAAAATCGAGAATATATTGGGGCGTGATATTTAAATTCCAATCGTTTCCGGACGCTGAATTTATCAATGTACAACCATTCTTACGTTCTGATTAGTGTGATACGAACGTTTCAATAATCGAACGTGAAGCCTGTCATAAAAAGAGTTCTGCGCTCATATCTAGCTGCTTTCTACGTTAGGTTGATAAATGAGGGCCAGTGCCTCTGCCAAATAGCCTCGGGAAGGACCTTGGTTTGGTGGAACATGTGTACGTTCAAAGTTGTCCAACAGAAAAC
Source organism: Etheostoma spectabile (assembly GCF_008692095.1). Classification (NCBI taxonomy): domain Eukaryota; kingdom Metazoa; phylum Chordata; class Actinopteri; order Perciformes; family Percidae; genus Etheostoma; species Etheostoma spectabile. The sequence goes on from NC_045734.1 coordinate 11,733,695, forward strand.
TCAAATTGGACAGATCAGTAGTTAACCATAGTACTCTGTGTAGCACTGTATAAACCGCAATATGAACACAGTAGGCAATGCAGGTAGAGTTCAAAACTATATAGTAATTTTTTGGGGGGCTTTTTCCTTCAATTAAAGTGACAGTGGATAGACAGAAAAGGGGCATGACATGCAGCAAGGGGCTGCAGGTTGGATTCAAACCCAGGCCACTGCAGGACTAAGCCAACATGGGATGAATGGAAAGGTTGGAAACATGGGATGAGTTTGTTTCATACAGTATGTGGCCCTAAAAAACTCAATGCTGCTTCTTAATGTTTAAGGCTGACTCTGGGGATAGAAAGCAGACCTCTCCAGCACATCAGAAATGTATTTTGGCCCTAACCCATTCACGGCTTTATGTAAAACATCTTGAAATCAATTATTTGAGATAAAGGAAGCCAGTGTAAAGAACTGGAGTGATGAGATTTACTTTCTTGGTCTTAGTGAGGACTCAAGCAGCAGCGTTCTGTATCAACTGCAGCTGTCTTAATTGATTTTCTTATGGAGACCTGTAAAGACGCTGACCATTTTTTCCAAATCCTGCTAAGATTTAAGTCCTTTAACCCTTGAAAAAGTCTTAAGATGTAAGTTGGCTGACTTTGTAATTGTATTAATGTGGCCTCCTAAAATTCAGATCCGAGTCCATTACTAAACCAAGATTTTTGACTTTGAATGTTTTTAACATTACCCATCGGAGTTGAGCTCTGACTTTCAATCTTTCCTCTCAGACTCCAAAAGCAAATTTGCTAAGATTTCTCTTTGCTAAATTTAAGTTTTGCCACATCCAATCGTTGATTACTTTAAAACGTTTTGTTGTTTTTCATAATCTCAGCAGGTGGAGGCCTGTAACAGGATAGGCCCCAGAATGAAGCCTCGGGGAAGCCTGCATGTCGTATTTGTCTGCCTATGTGTAATTAACTATAGACACAGATTAGTCTCTGTTTTTTAAGTAGGATTTAAACCACTGTGCCAGTCAGAAAGTCCAACCCAGTTTTCCAACTGGTCTAATAATATGTTGTAGAAACTGAAATTTTGCCTCTAAGTGGTTGTCATTGAATATTGTAAAGTGCATGAAAAATGGGATTTGGGGTGTTATTTTGTGCCTCTGGTGCTTCCACACACATACAAAATTGGAAATAAAACTATCCATTCTGTTTTGAGTGAGATAGAGGTTTCTGAATGTGTCCTCCCTGTCTCTGGATGAGCTTTTAAAAATCTGCACGGCTTTCTACGTAACTAGCCGAGATGAGGTGGTTTGAACTGTCTATGGGTGGCTTACTGTAGCACATGCTAGGGCTAGCATGCTAGCTCGTTCTCAATGGCAAACACTGCTATAACACACACTAGTTCACCATAATCTACAAAATAACTACTTCATGTCTCTGTTCTGCAGGTATTCCACAAGTGTGCCCTCGTTTAGAAGAAGTCTCCCAACTAATCCTGCCTTGTACTGACCAAAGTTGGGGAAAGAGTAATCTAGCTGATGTGATCTTAATTAGCTACTGCACACGTGCAACTCCCAACAAAGATAGTATAGAAGTGAGATGTCTCACTCCAGAGATACAAACACACAAGGTAAAAAACAGGATCTGCAGCAATGCTCAGTACAACAAAAATATGGTGTTTTTTGAAAATGAAACCATGTAAACCTATTCTGGTACAACCTCAAAATACAATTATGAACCTGAAAATTAGCACAAAATGGGCGCTATAAAGGTGCTCTGAGTTCCTCCATGGTCACTTCTGTTGGCGTTCCAAGTAAATTCAAAACAAAACAGAGCAAGCTCGCCCCTCCCCCCCCCTTGTTTCCGTAACTGTCATGACTAACTGTCACTAACCCCCACCCCCTCCCCCAACCATCTTGTCGGTGATTGGGTGGAGGGTTTTGTTGTGTTTTGGTGCACAGGCTATGCCTCTAGTGTTGGATGTTCACGACACCTGTGTTGTCTCCCGAGACCGGAATTTTCACAGTGTATTCAGGGGGCAGTTGTTTTAATGACAAGAAGCTGTTGAAAAACTGCTTAATCAATGATTTTCCTTAAAAACAGATGGTGACTAGGTCATTGGCTTGGTGACATCAGTTTTCTGGGCTTAGAGAGAAGTGTTTAGAATCTGTAGAAGATCTAAGGCCAAACAATTTTTTTTTTTTTTAAACCCTGTCAAGCTATCAAAGCAACAGGAGGATTTCAGATGTTGCATAATTACGGAAGAGGATTAGGGCCACTGGTGAAAAATTTATAAGTTCTGACTTTTTTTATCAGAATTCTGACTTTAATCTCAGAATTAAAAAAAAGTCAGAATTCTGAGAATATAATCAGAATTCTGAAAAAAAAGTCAGAACTTACATACATTTTTCACCAGTGGCCCTAATCCTCTTCCGTACATAATGTCCTCCAGGTTTTTTTTAGTTGTTTTTTTTTATAGTTGATTGTATGAAATTTTGTCATGGTATTTAGATTTGTTTACCAGGGACAACACATTCTGTGTCTGATGTGGAGACACTGGCTGCTTGTTTAAGTTTCAGATTTCTTTCAGTGAAAAAGAGAAGGCAAATTTATTGCATGCCATGGTGGCTGGAAGCTCATATGCAATGGACACTGGAGGGTCGACAGCAGCAAATCAGGTACAATGAATTATCATTGTTTTTGGCAATAATGTCAGCGAAGAAGGGCCATCCGGCATTGCTCAGTTCCAAATTATAAAGGCAAAGTATTTCATTATAGATGTCAAAATGAACCTGGAGAATGTTTTTTACCACCTTCATTCAGCTTTTTGACATTCTGTTCTTATCAGTGTTACCAGAGACAGCTTTTACCTTAGTGGGAGCAATGGCATCAATAACATGTTTGTAATTTTAGAATTGAAATAATCTACAGGCTTATTGACTGAGGCCCCAGGGAGGGTGGGGGTGGAGGAAAAAAGCTGAATGTTTCACTGGTGTTTTCTGATTACCTCTGTACACGGAGAGAGTGCTGTCAAAGAAAACACCGGAATGATCACAGAAAGCAACGTCGGTCAGTCACCATAACTTTGGAAATGTGCCTGTGTCGAGTCAGAGGTGCCGTTCAGGATCGTATACGACCCCTTCGTCTGCAGAGGGTGTTTGTGTGTGAAAAGCATGATCTGCTTTGTTTTTTTGCGACAGGCTGTGATGAGGTATGGATGCTAAACTTAGCTGTTAAGTGCTTCCGGTTTCTTAGATTTTTTATCATGCTTTTTCTATTACCTATCAGGGCAGAACTTGAGGAAGCATTTGGTACACAGGGCTCTGGGTGGTCCTGGAAGGAGTCATGAGGGCCACTAGTCATGCAGCCTGGACCTGGCACAAATCAATTACAGCTTGCTGCATTTTCTACACTTGCAACCAGGGGTGTCGGACG
>NC_045734.1:11737123-11745657 GCF_008692095.1 Etheostoma spectabile
ACTGATTACACAAGGACACATAAAGATGTTAGAATGAATAGCTGTGGATGCGGGGAGGGACCCATAGAGAATTATTTTCTGCAGGGCCAAATTGTGTGCTACACCCCTGCAAGCAACCTTTTTATTAGGCTGAGAAGACGGAGAATATTTCCGTTGTGGAGGGGGAAGAGGTGACTGGCATTTTACCTTTTGGTGATTGTGGCAACTGTGGCAGGGGCACGCAGGGAAAAATGGTAGCAGGGCTGGGGTTAGTTTGGTTCCAGCAGTAACCAGCTCATTTATCTGGTCAGTGAACTTCAGCAGGGGGAGGGGGAAAATGGTGTGGGGATCGGTGACATGGATGGTGCATAGACAGTAAAATTAATGGACAAAGCGATGCCGTAGACTTCCACGGAGACCAGTGAAGGATATTAGAAGCACTTTATCGGTGATAGCTGAGTGTTTCTGCGCAGCCTCCAACTGAGCTTGACGACGCAGACGTGACGTGAGTATACCTGTCTGAAAGCTGTAAGTCTTCTGCCAGCTGGTGTACAGTATGTAAAGAAATAACATAGGCACATGCTAGTTATTGCTAACTAAATGCTGACATTCCTCGTCTCGGCTCTGACAGTCTTTCCCATAATCAAAGGCTCATTGGACAAGGAGCGGTTTGTCATGCTACTTGAAAATAAGTAGAGAAATACCGGATTTCAAAACTAAGGTCACGGTTTTCTGTTGCTAATTAGAAGTTTCCCATATTTATCATTACAACTTAATTATGTTAATAATAATAATACATTTATAATAAAATAAAATTCCTTTAACTATGTTAATACGTGCATATACACACTCCTTATATTTATTTATATTTATATTCTGATATTACTGTAACACAGAATTTCCCTTTGGGGATCAATAAAGTATTTGGTATATTTGGTATAATGGTGTTTGCCACTGAAGAGGATCAACACTGTTGTCTAACAGAAGTGAGGACTAAGTTGAGTTTATTTTTAACACCATCTGTCACTTTGCATTATACATTATAGCCTTGTAGCTTTTCTTTTTCCATGTGCATTCACTTTCTGCCTTCCTCCTATGCGTTAAAAAGGGTGATTGTATGGAAACAGCTCTTGTCTGAGGCTGTACTTTTCTGGAAAATATTCATTAGGACAGAAATGGATGAAGAGGAGATTTGTGATGCCCACCACTAGTGTGTTTTAATATTTGAATAATTAAGAAGACTTAGCTGGTCTTGTTAGATGATGATAGAACTTTTATTTTGTTAAAACCTTCAACTTTTCATTTGCATTTTCAATGTTTTTGAAATAAGTACGTACAGAAGGCACTTACAAAAACTTAACTTAAATTACAGATGCTGTCATAAACATTAAATTAATGATTAAAAAACATGACAGAATGATAGACAAGAAAAGACAGCACCATTGGCAACTTTTGAACAGTAAATCTCAAATAAAAATGTAGCATGATTTGAATCTACAGTACAAAACAAACGTATTAATGTAATAATGCCCGAGCTATGCTTTTAAGTGTAAATTAATCATCAAGATAAAATGCTTAAAACTCAACAGTTTTGTATTTCTTTTTTCACTAGTCAGAGGTTCATTTTATTTTACATATTAGGCTTTGTGGTTTCAGCTCTGTACAAGTCCTGGTACATCTCTATTAGACGAGTGGCCTCTCTCTGTCCTGACAGCAAAGCACCATGGGTAGTGGAATAGTATTTTCTGTGGGTGGCCTCTCCAGCAAACAGGACCTGTAGAGGCTGAGAAAGGAGGAGGGGTGCAAAGGTTTAAAGATCTGAGAGAAGAGAACCAGATTCAGAACAAGAGCTGTCTTTGTCATCTTGACATGTTTTTGGCTGCTTGAGCAGCATGATTTTGTTTATTTTCATCACTTATTCCCTTGTTATCACTTTACATGTTGGAGTCTGTGGTAACTTTCCCGAGGCCTTTAGATTTCAGTTTACAGTGTTGAAGTACTGCAGTGGAGAGGTCACGCCATTCCTTCAACAGTGTCAAGTGAGCGCACACAAATCCCCCCCGCCATTCTCCCTTTCAGCCAGAACTCATCAGATTTCATGATGTAGACTGCTGGCCAGGAAACAGCCTTCATTACCCCCACTGACACCAGCTGTATTTTCTCTGCATGTGCTGCATTGTAACATGGCAGTGATGACACGGCCACATTAGCCAGATGCTTTCAGAGTGCATGCAGGGAGTGTAAACATCAGTGAAGATAGGCCTACTGCTGTAAAGGTACTTAACTGCTAAAGTTTTCTACAACATTCAGAGTGCAATTAATATACAATGAATCAATATGTAATTAAGTTTAAATTGAGCATTGGAATGAAAATTCCTCTGAGAATCTAGAGAACTAGTTACAAACTCACCACAACTATCTAAACTGAAATAACCATGTCAAGAAATATGCCTTAATTTCCCCTTAAATTAGTAACACATTGCATAGTTCTTTACAGAAAAACTTAGAAATTATTAGGGAATTAAAGACCTTTAAAATTGGGTATTACACACTATTTTTAGTGACTCTTAGTTTCATAATTTATTTCAGAGAATGTTCCCCAAAGCAAGAGAAAAATGTACCCTTTTCATCTTAATTTGAATTCATTTTATGTAATACACACCATACAGTGTGGTGGAAAAAATAACAGAAACGTGCAACAAAATGATGCAGTAGCAACACTAACTACAATCACCATTAATGTGAGTGACACCTTTCTGACACAAGGGTAGTTATTTTCAGGGCTACTGAATTGCATTAAATCATAGAGTTTTTTATTATATTGTCCACCCCCTGTGTTGTCAGATGGTGGTCTTACCGGAGCCTTGGTGCTGTTGGCATAAGGCAGCGGCATGGCCAGCCGCTCACAGTCCCCACCACTGGATCCCACCCTGGTGAAGGAATAGGAGCCTCGGATGAAAGGGTTACTGCCCCACGAGGAGCGCAGGACACGCCAGGGCTTAGGAATGTTGGGGTTCCCTGTGGACAAATGGACAGAGAGGGAGTCAGTACAGATAGCAGCGGCAGAAACTTAACGATCATGGACGGTCTGGTGTTGACCAAATCCACTGCATTACAGAATCCAACCAGTTCCCACTAAGAATGTGGCGGCTTTGTGTTAAGGCCTTTTACTGGGACGTCCAATCTGCCAACTCTAATCAACTTGTGACCCTCTGTGAGCAGAAAGGCACCAGTGAATCTATATGTAATTAAATCAACAGCTGAGGGGATTAAACCACCATGACCTTAATGAGGTGTGTGTGTGTGTGTGTGTGTGTGTGTGTGTGTGTGTGTGTGTGTGTGTGTGTGTGTGTGTGTGTGTGTGTGTGTGTGTGTGTGTGTGTGTGTGTGTGTGTGTGTGTGTCCGCGCAGTTTCTCTGTGTGATTTACAGTCTGCAATCTATAGGAAGTCCACGGACCTCATCATGAAATGACAGTCACTGTTTCTGACCTAATTCTGAGGCAATCCATTTACCAAAGAGGTAAGAGAAAAAATGAGTCATTCCTACAGTATTGGCACATTCCTTATCTATTCATAAACAATGAGTCAACCTGTAGTCATACAATGAAGCACCTTGACGCAGGAAAAACCTAGGTTGCACAAATGTGATGTTTTAAGTAATGAGTAAAACCAACATTGGGTAAGCCTCAGAGAAAAAGCACCCATGTGTGACACATTTGTGTGTTTTGTGTTTCTTCATCTAATCTAACGTATGATCAGTCCTTCTGCTCAATGTTGCTTTTGTGGTGGTGACACCGGACAAGTTAGCCACTGCTCACTGGACACAAAAACACATTCAGCTGTATTAGCTGTCATCCTTTTGTCATGGACAGCTGAAGCTTATGTCATTTCCTTTTTGTATGTAATGCAATGACCCAACCAAGTCACTGTTTGTATGAGTCATTGAGCTCAGCTTCAGTCTTCCAATGCAATTGTGTTGGTTATTGATTCTTTGTAAGAGTTTGAAGACGGAAGTTGATCTCTCATTTTCAGTCAGACAAATCAACAGAAGTCAAACTTATAAAAGAATGTTTTATACAGAATATTTTGGAGATTGTCTTTGGTTAAATAAGGATTGAAATAAATGAGACACAAAGGAATTATTCCTGTGTGGAAAAAATAAAGCTGTATGATGGGTAACGTGCCTACAATACACAGCTCTGTTTCCTTGTGTATGGGCGTGCTGACCTGTGAAGCGCCTCAGCAGCTCAGTGCAGGTCTCTGCCACTGTTTCGTCATCGCAGCGCTCCATGTACAGCGCCTCCTGCCCGCAGATCCAGCCACTCAGCATGTAGCCGTAGCGCTCGGGCGGGTAGAGAACATCAAAGCTGCAGATCTTCTTGTACCACAGCTCCTCAGGGTAGGCCAGCTGTTCTAGCTGAGCCTCATCCTCCCACACAAACTGAATGCTGTTGCACTCCGGGCTCCAGAAGGGCTCTTCGAACTCTAAGAATATCTTATCGGTGGTGCTGATGCCCAGCTTCTCGACGGCGAGCACTTTGTCCTCAGGCAGAGAGGGGGAGAACATGGCCTCGTGGTTCTGCTTCAGGACGCCAAGAGAAGCTGTTACGATCACATGGTCGGCCGTGATCCACTCCTCGTCCTCACACTCCACGTAAATGGGGTGACCCCGGATGAGAGGGTCTTGGCAAGGTTGGCAGCTGTGGTTGTTTGCATTGTGATTGTTGTCCTGGTGGGTGTCGCTGCTCTTGGCGATCAACCCCTTATGCTGGGCTGAGTAGTTCCAGTGGATGCAGCGGACCGGTTTGCTAAGGCTGACGGTGCGAGTGGGGATGTCCTGGGCCAGGAGCTCCACAACCTTCATGAAACCTTCAGGAATGACATAATGTGCACCGGGGATCTCTGTCCACTCGCCGAACTCACTCAGAGACACCTCATCCATACTGGGAGAGCTGCTTTCACAACTCTCCACCTGAAACAGGAGAAATGAAGCTATAGCATAAGTTCAGTCAAGAAGACTATCCATGATTAACCCTGTAGCTGTGTTTCTCATGCATTCTGCCATTCACTCCTCCCACACATTATTTTCTTGATTGTCTGGGGCTGTCAATCATGACATTAGCTGATCTCATGTATCCAATAGCACAGCGACACACCTACACCTATTCTATTGCCGCTGCCTCTGTTTGAATATGATTCTCTCTCTATGCCTCTGGTACATTCATGTGGCTGTTATGCATGCGGTACATTCCCAGTTGTTGCGCTAAAATGAGTTCTCTTTGTTGCTGTCAGCTGTCATTTCAGTGCAAATCCATCCATCTCCATCACCGCCAATCTCTTCAGAATCATCAGCCACCACCAGAACCTGTGTCTGGACTCCAAAGGGGGGGGAGGGATTTTATCTTTCTCCTGCTCAGGACAGATGCCCCTCTTAATTATTACAGATCACCTGTTATGTTAGGTTTTAGCTCTTAGATGTTTTTTTATGACCTCCGTCATACAAAAAACATAACCTTCAATGTTGATTCCCTCGAACAATTACTTTTTATTTTCACTTTACGCATGGGGTGAGTTCTAACAGTTAGTGCCAAGTCGACATGATGATTAATTCATTAGCTGATCAAAGGAAAAGTAATTCATTTTTATCAATGTTCATCATATATTAGTCATTAAAAGTAATGCTTTGACATTTTAGGAGCTTTTTTGCTTTCTGACTCTGAGCAGTTGGCGTAAAATAAGCAGACTCCAGAAAATACCCGCTCCCGGCCAAGAAATATCCAACACACGACCCACCTTAAAACAGAATTGTTTTTCCAATTATGTTTTTGTAAGAATAAATAAGCCAGATATAACATTATTATCAATTATCAGTGAGGCTGGTAGGCAGATATTTGTTGCTGTCGGACAGAGCCGGACTAGCTGTTTTCCCCGTTTTACGTTTTTGTACTAAGCTAATAGGCTGCTGACTGTAGGTTTATGTTACTTTATATCATAAGTCGTTAATCAAGCAAACATGTCAGACAGTAGCTGGTGGCAAATAAAATTAAATATTAAACGTTTCCTTTTGGGCTGTTGGCAGTATATCTATATGAATAATAGGTTAGGAAGAAGTAAATAACAAAAGCTCTTAATTTCTATGGAATCGGAAAACCAATGTTTGTAATCAATAGTATGAGTCTAAATGAATTAAAGGTGCTCTTTGTGATGTTGGGTGACGTTACTTCTTGTTGGCGTTCGAAGTATTGTCAAACAAAATGAGACTAGCTTGCCCCTCCCTCCTCCTGCTCATCCCGTCCCCTCTCCCTTCCTTCTGTGCTTATGTGCACTAACGCCCCACCCCCAAATCCTTCTGGTCGGATATTGGCTGGAACGCTGGAACACTGTTTGTGTAAGCTTCGTGGTGCAGGTGGGCACAGTTTGTTTTTGTTGCTGTTTGTAGACCCTGGGCTGTCTACAGAGACCGCACTTTTTTTACATTGTGTTCTGGGGACAGTCAGCTTGCAGATAGTGAGGAGATGTTTGCTGTATGTGACAAATATTCTAGCCTAAAACACGCTGATATCGCTTAGAGCACCTTTGACTCTTGGCATAATAGTGCCAGCCAGCAGGGATACAGTTAACCAATATCTGCTTTCTCATTCCAAGGGACTTGTAGGTTTGCAACCAACCACACCACACACACACACCCCACACACACAACAAACACACACACACACACACACACACACACACACACACACACACACACACACACCTTGAGGTACTGTTGAAGCATTGACAGTTTGAGCTTCTTGGTGCTCTCAGAATCATCAGGATCCAACATGATCTTCTTGCGCACCACGTCTCGTGTAAAGACGCCGACACTGTTCTGGCTCTCAGCACAAACTGGCTTCCCATTCTGGAAAAACTCCTGAGTCAGCTCGTACACCTAAAGGGGGGTGAGATGGAGAGTAATCCGGAGGAAGAAGAATGGGGAAGCAAAGGGAAGAAAAAGAAACCACCAGTTTAGTTGAGTTTAGTTCAGGGCAGATCGGGGCAGTACTTGATTTTTTTGTTTCAAATGGTGAACTGCAGCATGATGGAGAAATACCACAGGCAACACAAATCACAAGTTATTTAAAAAGAAATGCAGTCGTGGCTACAAGAGTATTTTTGGGCTTTTGATCAGTGCTTTATTATATTGGTTTGTGTCTTTTATTGTTTTGTCTGTATTTTCTTGTTCTGAATCTTGTTTTTTTATTGATGAGTTTAGCTTAGCTCAGTTTATTAGCTTAGGCATTGAAATGCTGTGGTGTGTGGCATTGGTTTATGCTACATACGTACGTGTCCCTATACAAAATAAACTTAGTTTTTGTAATTTACATATTCAATCAACTTGGGCTTTGACAGTGTTTTTGTTATCATTCTGATGTTTTATAGACCAAATGATTAATCGGAGGAAAAAAAAATATTTCAACAAATTTATAGAAAAGGAAAGTAGGAGAATATACAATGGCTGCAGTGTGCTAGAGGCAATAGCAGACAACCGTGTGTCCTCATCCCTCATAACATGTCAGCCATGGCCAAATGACATCACACAGAGTGATAAAGATGAGGTTTCCCTGAAGCATGGTCTCGTTTTTTTTCTCTTTTCATTACAACAGCCATTGGAAAAACGCACCCTGGAAATGGCAGCAGCTTGGAAGCTTTATAATTCTAGTCAAGTCAACTTTATTAATATATTACAAAGTAGCAAATGTGTCTCAAAGAGCTTTAAAATGTATAGACAACATACACATAAAGCATGATGATTTTAAATGGCTGAAAGAAAACTGAAGCAAGGTAGACAAGATGACTAAACAGGGCTAATTAATGTAGACAAGGCAAGAACCTATCGAGTCTTTAGGATGTTGAAACTGTCTGTAAAGGTGTTAGGGTTGTGAGCTTCCATGAAGAAGATGTATCACAAGCAGACAGCATGGGTGGGTCATTTTGGACCTAAGATCATGTTCCATACTTTCTCTCTGTAACTGCTTTTCCAGACGTGACCTACTTAAACTATAATAATCATTCTCTAACGCGCTGCCAGAGAGCACAGAGCAGAAAACGGGACCAACTAAAATGGCCATTCCTTATTAAAGTCAGCATGCTTTACTGGTTCTCCTCAAGATGGCTGAAGATATATTTAATATTATTTTATATTTATGTTTTTTAGGAGATTACTACTGGTTACTATGCAACATAATTGAACTTACATAAGCATATTTTGATGTGAGGCAGTATTTCTGTGCTCTTGTCCATGCGTGCATTCATTCATGTGTGTCTCTGTGTGCGTGTGTCCCCTCACCTCGTTGTACAGGTCACTAAACTCCTCAACCAGGTCCTTGGGGATCCTCCTCCCAACGTTGGTCTGGTAGTGAGCCACACCATTCTTGGTGTACAAGCTGATGCGTCCCACGCTCCTCTCGCCGTCTGTGGTGTGCTCCAGCAGCCCGTTGTCCTCTGCCAGGTGGTACACTGGGTTCCCATTGGCACCATGGATCCAGGTGGCTCCAAGCTCCAAAGTTGCTTTTCC
>NC_045734.1:11745667-11754943 GCF_008692095.1 Etheostoma spectabile
AAAAAAAAAAAAAACTCAGATCAGTGTGAGTTTGAAGAAAAAAAAGGATTGCTTTGAACTTGCCGCAGTCTGCTTTGAGGCACAATCACACTTGAGTGTTAGAAAATTGGACTGTTAAAGAAGGAGGTCAACTCAATTAACATACTGCACTAAGCCCGCTTGAATACCTTTAATTTAATACTATACTACTATGCTGATTTTTAATTTTAATTTTTCAGTTTTTGCTATGATTACATAAGCACATAAACAGGCATTTACATAACAGACACAATTATCCGTGGGCCTGACATACACATTTATGTTTAACATTGCAGTATGTATGTTTTACACGTGACCTCTTTTATGTGCATACAGTATCAGTGCCAGAGCAGATGCTGTTCCCTACAAGTTTGTTCTTTTGCAGTTGAAAAATTTGTCAGGGATCTTTTATTATTTGTATTACCATTATTTACCTTGGAACTACACATGCATCCAAGTGCATTTCTTTCTGTTTATTTAGGGAACTAAGCGTGAATGTCTGGCTGGCTGATTAGACAGTATTCTAAGTTATTTTAACAGTACTTACTAATCAAAGTTAATACTGGTTCTGCAGCTTACATCAGAAGACTCTTTGTTCTTGTATCAATAGTCAAATTGAGCTTTGTGTGAATCTAGCTGAGAAAAATGTGACATTGATGCTTGGAAGAAATACTTGCTTCTAAGTGTGCAATTTGTCTTGTGCACACAGGAAAACGCAAAAACAATAACCGTTGAGCTACCCAACTCCTGAACAGTTCACTTCTCTGCATTACAGTGGTATGTAAAAACACATACATTGTTACTAAGAAACTATGGGAAATTGTTACTAATTATTACGTATAACATTTGACGAAAGTTCTTATTGTTGTTGCTATTATTATTATTGTTATTTTGTTGTCTTTATACTGTCTTTTTATCTATTATCTATAAGTTATTTTCTAAAACTGCTGCTGGTATTTTCAATTTCCTCGCGGGAGTCATCCCAAAAGGATTAATAAAGAGAAGTCTAAGTCTAAGTCTATAAACCCACATATTTATGGCCTTAAAAAAATAGTTTGACCACTCTCAAGACTATACGCTAAATATGCAGCTACAGCCAGGAGTGAGTTAGCAACTTAGGATAGTCTGACTCACAGATAACAAAATCTAACAAACTGTAATTGACATGTTGTGGCTCAACGGGGAGTAAATAGTAACTTCCTGTAGGTTTAACCTCTGCAAAAAAGCTAATTAGCATCATTTTTCAATACGTCAAACTATTACTTAAAGTTCCCCCGATGTTGCTGTTTGTTACCCCTTTATTGTGCTTTTTCATTAGTACTTTCTGGATGAATTTTTGGACATCTGAGCTAAAATAATGCCGATAGCTTAAGAGGAAAGTCTATTAAAGCCATGAAATTGCTATGTGTTTTGAAAAATAAAAAGGCAGAGGTATTGTACAGAATAAGTGTGTCGCACAAAGCACAGTTACATTATGTAGGTGTTATTCATAAACAAGTGTAACACAAAATCTGACGTAACAGCAGGTAAACGCGTCCTCTTACCAAGCTGAACACTGTGAACTCTCCCGCCGATGTGGTCTGACGCCTCTAGGACGGTGACATCCGTGAAGCCGTTTTTCAGTAGGATCTTAGTTGCAGCAAGGCCGGCCAAGCCAGCACCAATCACTACTATTCGAGGCTGCCGATGAGTGCGTAGGTCGCTACTAAGAGGATCATCAGTGCTGTCTGAGGAAATTTCACAACTTTGCATGCCGTCCAAGATCCTCTTCGATGGAGTCTGTTGGTAAAAGAAAAAAAAGGACCCGAGTTAAAAATGGCCCCATTATGACACAAAGTGAGCAGGCGACAAGCACTCATACAGAAGAAGAATATTGAGCATAAGAAATCTAACTCAACATATTTTTGAGTTGCTATGTTCTGCAAATATGCACACATTGCACACAATATACACACATTGAAAACATAACGTAACATAACATACTTTGAAGTAACTCGTGAATACACACACTGCTGGTTGGGTGGCTCATGTTACCTCCTGCTATTGTGTGTGAATGTGATAATGTCTTGTGGGAACAAGATATCAGATCCATCATTTGCATACAAGTTATTATCTTGTGCAAAGATATTCATATCATATCCATATCTAAAAAGACAACAGAAGACAATACATTGTGCAAACAAATGATTACCCTGGCAGAGATGGAAAGACTACTAGAACATTGTGCTCAAGTAAAAGTACTGTTACTGTAAATACATTTTACCTAAGTAAAAGTACTTGTGTAAAAATGTACTTATAAGTAAAAAGTAGGTAAGTTAAAATGTACTGAGTAAAACTGCTTTACATTTAAAAGGGGAGGGGTTATGATGAGATACTTTTAAGATTAAAAACACATCTTTAGGCAACAAATTGCATTAAATGTCAACTTATACACAAGTTGAAAATGAATTACATTGTTATAGAAACACTTTGCAGTCTGCACATACAACTTTATTAAGTTTATTAAGTTTAAATATACAACCACCTTCATCACTAAAAATAAGCAGAAAAGAGATTCAGACATAAGAGAAAACTGACTATAATAATTAAAAAGAGCAATGGACACCTCGGCTACTACATTAAATGGCCTGAAACCTCTTTTACAGTTAGTAATAATAAACTCCAAAGCAGACAACGTGGACATGTATAACAATATAAACTCCACAGCGCCTGCAGGCGTTTCGTCATTAAGATAGATACAACCTTTTTGTATCTTATTTTTTTACCATGCTGGGGTACAATAATAATTATAACTAAACCCCACGTGATTCTTAACCCTCTAGAGTCTAAAGGTTTTTGCATGCCCTGATATTGTCAATTTAAACAAATGTAAGAAGTATTTTAAGAACCTTGGCTTTTTTGTTCAGCTACAATAATAGGCTATCCAACACATTTTCAGAAAGCTTAGTGCCCAGGGGGCTGGACTTTTCCCCAAACTGTCAATAAAATAAATCATATTCCTGACATCAAAATACTTGTTGAAGTTTAAAAAGAATGAAGATGGCAGACGCCATCGTCAAAGTCGGATGACGTCATTGAATAACAATTAGTGTATTCACTGCTGGAAGAGAGGAGAGGCTGTTTTGTTTTTACAATAATTTTCCACAAAACATAGGTAAGGTAGGAATTTAGCGTAAACAGCATTACTAATCTTGAAAAAATATTTTTAGTGGTGTTCACAAAATGAATGGCGATATTTACCATATATTTGCTTATTGGAATTCTTCCTTATATGACCCACATTTACAGCTGCATGCGCTGTAACCAATCTGCTACCAAAGCGCTCCACAACCCTGTTTTTCTGTCAGAGAACAGACTAAGCACAAATAAGAAATTATTTATTATTGCACATCTTAAATGTTCTTGAAAATGCTCAATGACAAAACATTCAGAGTGAAGAATAAACAAGCAACCTTGTTTTTCCTGTACACAAGGCTGCTTGCTGTGAATGTATGGACAGCTGTGTGTAAGAATAACACAGTGAGAGTCTATTCAGAAGATGTTCCAAGTCAGATTTACTAACAATAGTCAGTGGCCGTTTTTCATGGAAGATGTACACTGCTATAACTGTTATCTACGAGTCTTTAATATGAAATGGGTCTGTTCTTCTAGCCCTGACATGCATAAGCAACAACACCAAGTCCTCTGAAGTAAGACGGTGATATCCTGGTGTTGCACAATATACACACATTCCCCGCTTTGTTACCAGAGCAGCACAGGACACAGGACAGTGCATATGGCACTATGTGCAAAATACACACTTAAGTTTCCCACAGGTTGAGATCACACAGCAGAAAGGTTTCAGTGGATTTTAATATTATGTGCACTGTATATCAAATAATCCATCTTTCTCTGATGTACATGTATGTGCAGTAACATACACATTACTTGGACAGAGGATAAATTCCATCTCTGCCTGTTTTTAACCTTGATTTAACTTTGACTTTTGTAAACTGTCGTAAGCAAGTTGTCAATCTTGACAACTCAGCTGGAGGAGTCACAAGAGCTGACAAAGACAGTCAAAGAGGAAACCAAAATCCAGAGCTGCAAGAAAAGATGTCTGGGGGTAACATTTTACTTCCGTAAATCTCAAAAACTCTCTGACATCCAACATAGATGAGTCAAACCTGCTAATCTGGACCGGTCAATATCAGTACATCAAAACATAAAAAGATATGTAACTAGAAGGGCACTTGGAGAGCGCAGACCTCTGTCAAGGACATGCCCTACCTCCCAATGTTATGGAAAAAAGTATTTGTTTATCTGCCTCCATGATCTGAATTTGCTCCAAAATAAGAGTTCTTTCTTGAGTCATGTTACACTCTTCCACAAAGTGTCATGAAAACCGTTTTTTCCATAATCCTGTTGACAAACTAACAAACCAAACCGAAAACACTACCTCCTTGGCAGAAATAACAATAGATTAATGTATCCATATTGCACAATCCTAACTTCAGTCTGCACTTTTTGTGTATTTTAACACATACTGCTAAACATCTGATCTACACTGAAGTGTATGCTGAACTGTATGCACCAAAGTCATGTTTCAATTCCAGTTCTGTCTTTTTCTCTAAAAACTTATCTTACCTTAGCCATAAATACTAAATATTAAAAAACACAGTTAAACAACACTGTTAATCATCAGCTGGATTACTAGAATCATAGTTTCCAAATCACTGACCACAACCTGGACTGTAAGCATACAATATGAGGTTTAATGCACATTGTTTTGCATGGATACTGCATATGCAAATGTTATATCATACATACTGTATAATAACATTTACATTGGCAGCAGATTGTACATCTATTAGTATGATGTTATAACCTGTAGCCAATCAAATCACTAATGATGAAAGGTCATGTTTGAGAAGTCCCATTTAGGAAATGTCCTGTGAGTAATAAAGAAAAATATGTAAAATTCCAACAAGGGTCATAATTTAAACCCATTGTAATGTGTTTGAAATGGGTTCTTTACATAGTGTTACTGCTGTTTTGACCTTTTCCCTACAGTATAGCCCTTCTCTATTCACCTTGGGGGTAGGGGAGGTTGTGCAAAAAAATCCCAACTCTACATCCAGAAAGGAGAGTTGACCAAGCAATTTTAGTTTAGTTTAGTTTTTACTGTTCACTAAAAACTCAAATAACGCCAGAACATTGTGTTTATAGACAAACTGTAGAAAAAAAGTGTATGTAGCCTTAGTGTCTCAAACCTGTTTTCTTTTAATGGCCAGCATGGGGCAAATCAAAAGAGTTAGTTAGGTAGCTAGTTTTAGGTCTTCTTCAATGCTTCATGATGTTCATTTAGAAAATGATGGTCCCATTTAGAGGTAAAGATGTTGGGCATAGTCTGTATTTTTTGTCTAAGAACTTCATGAAAGTTAATTGTAACATTTTGGACACCTAAAAAATGTCTTGTTCAGCTCTCACTTGTACTAAAAGACACTGAGGAGTCGGCTGTTCATTTTTACCGGTAAGTGCTTTTTTTTAGTTTGTTTTTTACTAGCCCAAATTAGCTTCCAAATTAATATCACAGTTAACATGAATTACAGATACACCTTGCTAACCAAGCTAGCTAGGTAGCGTTAGCTCCACCCTCTCATCCAAATATGGTCACTTCTGGCTACAAAAAACAAAGATGGCGATCTCAAGGCTTCAAACCGGTACCAATGGGTGACGTCACAATGGCTACAACCACTTTTTGTATACGGCTTACGATTATGTCACTTTACTGTAATACAGGAAATATTTAAACTGTAAAAACGTATCATCCTTTCATGAGAAAACTCACTATTATATTTTTAATGATTCAGTGTTCACTCAGAGTGTATCTGTTAATGTTGGGCTTGACCTTTAAAATAAAACACATTTCAGTGAATAATTCACCTGATTCTAAAAATTCGTAAACGGCATCACTGAATTTAAATGACAGATCTAATTCATAGACAGCCTTTGATTACTTCACACACTGGCCCCTCTGACAGATTGTGAAACCCTCCCTGGTTGCTTGCAATTATTCCACGGCTGGTTAATACACTCACCACATGCCACCTTGCCACGCTTTACACCACTGCACACGGATTAATGTGTGGGCTGGCCTTGGGTAGATAGGCGGATCATGATGGATGGTGAAGTGAGGAGGGAGGGGGCTACCACTGACCTAGAAATGACAATCAACAATACAGTGCATCTGCCGGTGGCCTTTTTAAAATCAAGGCCAGCCCTGAGCAGTAATATCTTAAAATGATTGTCTGACTTCCCGCCTTTAATCTTTACAGCTTTCCTCTCTCTTTAATTGTGGAAATTGCAGCTGGGTCCAGACTCACATCTGCATTTTCTTTATCTGTCCCATGTAGGCTTGGGCCGGTATAAAAAATGTAAAACCGTTAGAATATTAAGCCAAACTTTTGCCACTAGGTGTCACACTTGACTCAGCCACGTCTAAGGGAGACCATAGATCGCGTAGTCGAGTAAGTCAAGTCAAGTTGTTCTTAAATGTCCCCAGAGGGGCAATTGGCTTAGTAAATAAAGAGGCTGGAAGTTGTAGTTCCACTGTTTGACCACTATCTTCAATTTGCATCTAAGCCCAGCACACTTTCATGGGGCGCTGGTGAATTGCTGTCAGATGCTAGCAGCTACGCTAGTTCATTTATAAACATACATAACATTATGTTAATCATGTTGTCAAATTGCTTATTACCAGTGTTAGGCAACAATAGTTAAAAGTAAGTTTAGTAAGCTAAGCTATTGGTTATTCTACATTAAATAAAGTTTTATAACATTAGCCATCAACTAAAATGCCATCAGCACAAGTTAATAATGTAGACTCCTTTTTTGTTGCCAGAAGGTGTCATAGTGACAAATGGTGGCCTACACTGGACAGGACCAGACACCGGACAGATCATCCCAACTCTAGTCCCATGTGAGTATTACCATGGTAATTACACATCTCTACATCAAAGAATAAAAATGCAGTGTAGTCTGAGGGCTTTGTGCCAAAGGCCAGACATTCCACACTTCTCTCTCAGCTCTGATTTTCCCAAGCTGCGATGATTGAGTGTAAGCACCACACACACACAGACAGACAGATAGACAGACACACACACACATAGACACCTCACGGCTGTGCTAAACACCACACTGGATGTTCCCCTGGTGCAGATAAAGAGTGCCCTGAGACTATTGTAGTATTCCTAAAGATACACACAACAGGCTCAGTGCATTCAATTACACAATGATGGCAGGAAAATTATCCCCACAGAGATATACACTACCGGTCAAAAGTTTGGGGTTACTTACAATTTTCCATTGCCCTCCATTATAGACAGAATACCAGCTGAGATTAGTTGCATTGTTTTTTTTAACCAGGGCAGCAGTTTACAGATTACATTATGTGCTTACATAATTGCAAAAGGGTTCTCAACTGTTTGCTCAATTGTTTTTTTTAAATATCAGATTAGTAAACAGAATGAGCCTTTGGAACATTGGATGAATGGTTGCTGATAATGGGCAATGTAGACATTGCATTTAAGATCAGCCACCCACTCAGATCAGCTGGTATTCTGTCTATAATGGAATGGAATGGACCCTATACTTTTTACAAATAGTGTACAGAACATAAACAATTGTTTAACTATGTATATTTCCATCATAAAAAAAGCACAATCTTGAAAGCCTTGACAACTAAAATGTGGGCCCCACTCTAATAAGCCCCCTGTTAGAAAGAGTTTATAAATTGTAACTATTTTATTGAAAGTCAGAAAAGCATTTGCTAATGCTTTACGGCTCCGTTATGAGCCAGTGATAAGAGCAACTTTTGGGTTGCCAGGTAGTACAAAATCTGGTTGGACAGTTTGGCCACTTAAGCCAAAATCTGTATTTTTTATTATTAGTTAATGTTAATATTTATATCTGCATACCTGATGGATTGTAAATCCTTTTGACTTATTAACATTAATAAGTGCATGCTTGTTAAAAAAGTGAAAAAGCAATGACATACTCAAGGTAGGCAAGGAAGCAGCTAAAGGACTTCTTCCTGACCTAACATGACCTTTCTTAATGTTTTATTAGTAGATTACTGACCTATCCAAAATAAGAAATTTATTTATTAACCATTAATAGGCTACAGCCATTAGTTACAATTAATTTGAAAGTGGCTGGCTACCAAAAATGCAAATAATGGAATGAGAACCTTTAACAGATAAAAAAAAATTTGACTGAAGACAGATAGAATACCTAAGTGGCTGATGTCATCCTATATAGTGCGTGGCTTTACAACTCATCTGGATGAGAATATCCTTTACTGCCACGTAACTGCGATGTGGCAGCAGTTTGAAACAAAGCGTACAACTTCACTGAGTTACTCTGACTTAATTGTCTGCGAAAGACAACATGTGATAGAGACGCAGCCAAACCGAAACACATTTTGATGGGAAGAAATAATGCGAAAAACACAAATCCACCTTATTCCAGCCAGAGCAGACTAAGAACACACTACAGTACATCAATGTAACATTTCACGTGAACGCTGTGGTCACACAGTTTCGTGCAGCGTTTCCTGTCTTATCAACACAAACAACTGTGTGATATTATTATTTAGTATACTGTAGCCTATCTGAGCGTATTTACGGTCGCATACAGCGCCGACAGCTACAGTAGAAATAAGCTGTTCTCGCTGTATTTCCAGCGACATGTAGCCTACGAACACACAGCCTGTTATTTTTGGTCAACACGCTGCACTGACCATCACCCACCGCCCGCTGTTAAATAATAATTCTGTCATGTCGTTTTAGTAGAGCAGCTGGTTACCTGGGTCTCTTGGTCTTCAGCTTTAAAACCTCAGAGTGCTCCGCTTCCCTTTGTGCCCGTTTTCCCCTCAGACCGGCACCGCTTTGTATTTATGCCTGGAAACCAGAAGCAGCCAGTTTTCCCGTGGCCGCTGCCTCCTCATTGATTAAATATGAGCAGTGATGACGACAAAGACCAGCCCCCGCTCAGTACCAGCCTGCTGTCATGGAGCTGCCTGCTGCTGCGTTATACCGTAATACACGTTTGTTGTTCTCAGCATGCAGGATGTGTGCGTGAGCCTGCATGCTAAGAAAATATTTGTAATCAAATCAAGAACTTTTGAAAAAAATGAATACACAGGCCTAATAAAAATGTGAATACTATAATGTCACAGTAATGAAATAATAATGACAACAATAATAATAATAATAA
>NC_045734.1:11754953-11758322 GCF_008692095.1 Etheostoma spectabile
AATAATAATAATAATAAATCTAATTATAACATGAATAATTATAATAGCCTAGTTATATTGGGTTGATACTGAATCAAATAGCTGGATCAGATATCGGTGACAATGGGGTTGATCAATTCGATACTATGTTTATATAGACTCTACTATAGGCCTATAGTCTGCATTATATTATGGAATTGTTTCAACATTAAAAAAACTCATTAGGCAGCAAAATGGCCCAATGGCAGCAAAAAAATGCATTATTTATCACTGGTGATTTACTGTGTAAGGGGCATTTTAATGTTGCAACTGGTCAAGGTTGATGTAATTAGAACTACTTCATACCCTGGTGGGTAGTTTAATCTTTAAAATGGCATGCTATTCTTTAAGCTGATCATATATTTTGGATGTAAAATATTGATGCTGAAAGCAACAAGTAAAAATCACTGTCAAATAAATGCAGTGGAATAAAATGTACAGTATTTCCCTCTGAAATGTTGTGGAGTAGAAGTATAAAGTAACTTCTTAAGTAGATCTAGGCTACTTGATACCACTAGTGATTATAATACATCATGCTGCTGAGGTGGGACCAATTGATTCTGATGATTCATGATGCTGATTAACAGTCTAATATAGTTAATAAAAAGGCTACCACAAGCTTAAACTAAACATAAATGAAGATCATATGTTTAAGAAACATCATGTCACAAAGCAAGTCGACATGGGTCAAATTAAAAGGAGAGGTAGACTGTGTGTGACACTATACAAATATACTCAAAAACACAACACAACAAAACAACTTATTCACACATACAGTATAGAATTTATTTAGTAAAGCAATGGTCTTTAAAACAGATTAGTGGTGTCAAGTGTAATTTACACTGTACAACATGGTAATCCTAAAATGCATCGATAATTAAATTACCAAAATAATAAACAAGAAAAAAGGCATACCCACCCTCAACCCCAACTCCACCCTGCAAACACACAACAAACAAATATCCTAATAGGAATAAACAATACATCAATCAGCAAAGATGGCAATCAGAATAGTTTAGTTGGTAAATGGGAAAAAAGTGTTTAGGGTGTCTTCTCAATGACAAGATACAAATTGATGATGGTGCCTTGGTGGATTTCACGTTGTTGAGCAGGAAATCTCTCGGAAAGCAGGCGCTGTTTGTTTTGGTGTGTTTACTTCTCCAAAAGGCCACCCCAGCTGTTTTGGCTACTGGTCCAAACCCACAAATCCAAAAAGAAAGATGATTCGGTGGTGTCGTGCACCTACCGGATGTAATTGTTTGTCTGTGTATGGGCCAATAATCGCTTCATCTTGTAGGTTGCCTCCCTTCCTGTTCTGTGCTTTGTCTGTGCTTTGTTAAAAGAGGAAGTTTGTCAGACAATCATCTGATCATTTGAATAATCAGCGGAAAATTTCACAAGCTGCTATAAAAAAAACTAAAGATCTTTACACAAATCATATCACTAAAGGGAAACGATAGTTGCGATATGAAAATAAAAGACTTTGTCATGCTTTATGACCAATTCATCTGTTTGTTTGAAGATATAGCCTATTGTTATTGCTGTTACACCAAATTAAAGAAGACTAGCACTGGCCATATATCAAGTAAAGTCATTGAGGACACTGAGGGTAAGTCTTTAAATGTGTTTAAGGCGGAACATTTTAAGCCACTAAAATCAATTTAATTTTATAACATCTCCGAGGACAATGTGAAAACAGTGTGACAATGTGAAAGAGGTCACTCTTAGTGATGAACCAACCGAGAATTATATCACCAAAATCTACAGCTCCCCTTATCTTTATGGAGCTTCACATTGAGTTTTAACTCATTGTTAAGCTGTCTTGTTCCACAACTTCACTGTCATGGTTCACTCTCACCGCTCTGTTTGGAAACTGTGGCTCTTTTAGAGAGGGGCGCAATTTTCATTTTTCAACTGGATTAGGGTGCTGGTCATTGTTCAACTGGCTTAGTAATTTCGGCACAAATCGCTTTTTCCTGACAGATTGTTGGATTAACATACTGGTTACTACTATCTTTAGACAGTAAGGTCACTTTAGGTCAGCTTGATCGTTGTGCTTTGGATGACATTATTTAGGTCCCTATATCCCTGCAGATTAGACTGCACTGCCAATGTAGCCAAGTGTCTTACATACATCTTATGTACACTGTTTTTTTGGACTATTTTTATTAATAAGATTGTTGTTTTGACATGGGATGGAGCCCTACTGTGCTCATTGAAGCCAAAATTGTAAGACCACAGCAAGAAACCATGTGGGTACCCAAAACACTGATTAAACAATCAGCCAGTCTTTTATTGAAAGGATTGTGCAATCACAAGACAATAATGTCCATTCTATGTATTGGTCCACTTGGATCACATGTTCCTTTGCTATCTTAATTACTTTACAGGGTGTCCCGGCCAAGGTTAAGTGATTAGCACGTGAATATGCATGTGCTTGCTGCATAATTAAAGTGCAGAGCAATGCTGGCGTGGGATTGGTGAAGCAGTTGGATCATGAGAAAGGCCTCTCTGTTTGTTGGTCCAGCAAGGCACAGAGACCTCACATTGTGAGTCTGGCCAGCGTTGGGTTACTGTATTGTCCATCGTTTTCCCACCTCCCTTTCGCTCTCCTGCACAGCAACACGCCACAGAGGGGGAAGAAAGTGGCTTTTCATTGATGGGCCAGTTGGAGCATGCACAGGAACTTGTTGAAGAGGGGAGTCAATCAGCTGGCCAAAACAGCCTTTTATGATCCTGAGCCATTCCCCAGCAACAAGCATCCTGCATGAATGCTACAGACAGAGTGACTCACTAACTCCACCACCGTGAAGCAGCAAGGAAGGAAAGGACCAATCAGAGTGCAGTCATTAACGGCAGGTTTACTGTTATAGTGTAACTCACATTGGTCAGACTTCAAGGTCCTCTATGAGTGGGAAAGAACATCCACTAGAGAGCTTCAGGGAGTTCAGTGCAAAGTTCAGTGCAGAACAATTTGGACAGCAAACATTCTTACTTGTGTGAGAGCAACATGATGTCTGGAGCAAATAAAAATCTGCAATCTATGACTTCAACATTCTACACTTGACAACTGCTCAACAAAGGGCTAACATCTGGGCCACAGCCAGGACTTTAGAAATCTTTAAGTAATGATTCCAAGTCTGCCTTAATTAGTCTATATTGACTACGTTTTATTTCCAGGATTGTTCAGGTGTTGATGGAAAATCCGCTGTAAGGCTCTTCATTTGGCCAGATGTCTGTCACCTTCCAGCTTTCAGCTTTCCAGCTTTCTTTGTGTTGGCATTTTGAACTCCAATTGATTTGGGCTATGGTTAACTGCTCCTCAGATCTCTGCAGGGTAAATCCAGACAG
>NC_045734.1:11758332-11759495 GCF_008692095.1 Etheostoma spectabile
CCATCTGTCCAATCTGAGTTTTCTGTTGCACGACTAAAACAACCTTTAAACGTACACGTTTCCCAAAACAAGTTCCTTCCCAAGGCTATTTTGCAGAGGCACCATTGCTCTGTTTTTCTCCGATCCTGGAATGTGTGTGGACTAGCCAGACCTTCCTCCAAAGCGCTGTGGAAGACGGTCTGGCAATGCAAGACTAGCCTTAATTAATGTGCTGTGTAGCTAGCTAGCTAGCTACATAGGCTAATGTTAGCTCCATAAGTTTAACGTTTCCAGCTTACTTGTATGAAGACTAACCAATATGTTTGGCAAACACAACAATGTAACTTTGGCAAAGGTTGCTGGTGTTTAAATTTCCTCAAATCCAATAAAAACAGGACACAGCTGCTAACATCTGCATTAAGCATGGTAGCATCCTGGACCAGCTACTGTCTATTCCCCCTCTCCCCCACAAACCAAAAAGGAAGTCTCGAAAATTATAAAATTATTTTGATTTTTTGATATATTTAATCAACTTTATTTTCTGTCTTCTATTTCATTTGTGAAGGTCTAAATGCTACTATAGTTCAAAGGCCTCTCCACACTGAAGAGAGAAAAAGTCTAGTTGGAAAATGCTGAATGCTTTTTAGCTCTTGAATGACTCTAAATTGTAAACAATTCGGAATCACCAATTCATCTGGTTTACATGTGTTTGGAAAATGAAATCCACAAAAACGTCTTAACCACAGAAACTTGTCAGTCACATATTTTCTTGCTGTCAAATGATAACAACTAAGCAATCGTGGCGCTTAAGCCACCAAAATGTTAAAGGTTATCAATAAGACATTCTTTTTCCATTTGTAACATTCATGACAGGCACTCTGGGATGAAGATAGATGTTTCACTTGATGATAACCATATCTGAGTAGAGTCGTATGTTAGAATTTCATCGCCAACAAGGACATAAAGCAAAGGTGGGTATTTAAATGCAAAAGTGTTTAAACAGAGCAAGAAAACATATAATTTCCAGACACCATTTTTTCCTCTTTTCAGTACTCTTATTCTATTTCACTCCTTCACCATCACACCACCGGTTACGCAACAGGTCTTGGCTAGAGGTCGGAGTTTTCTGTTGTTGCAGTGTAACAAGGGGGCCTATCACAAAGAGTTTTGGCCAAAACCTTCCC
>NC_045734.1:11759505-11765060 GCF_008692095.1 Etheostoma spectabile
ACTAGAACTTATGCCCACCTCCTCCTACTCTCAAGTCTCTCTCGATCACCCATGTAAACGAGTAAGCTGCCTTTCTCACAGAATGGCACAAAGGACAAAGCCGCTTATCTTAAATAAGTAGGGCTGAGTGAGTAGTGGTAACATTGTGTCATGGTTTTGTCAGGTTTCTGTTGTAGTTGGTTTTCTGTTGGTGTTTCCTTTTTTATTTTGAAGTCTCTCTGTTCTGTTATGTGCTGTCTTGTTTTACTTCCAGTCTTTTGGTTTTCCCGCCTTTGTACTTGTCTGATGTCTTTCACCTGGTCACCTGCTCCTTGTTATCTCTCATTTGCAGTACTTGTGTATTTAGTCCCTGTGCTTTCTGTGTCTGTTGTTGGTGGATCGTTGTTTCGTCTTTTGTTATTTGTTGTGCTGTCGTGTGTGCGTGTGTGTGTGTGTGTGTGTGCGTGTGTTCTGTGGGAGTCAATACTTTGGACACATTTACTTGATTGCTCTAACTAAATTTAGCTTTACAGCTTTCCCATCTAAATAATTTAAGGCAAAGACACAAACCTTATTTTTAATATTAGATTAAATTGCACCATATTGTACTGCTATGGTTTTGGAGACATTACTGCACCTTCTCAAAGAATTTAAGATTTTCATTTAAATTTAGTTTTGTTAAGTCACTTTGTATCACCGAGTAAGGTGGCAATGGTGATTGAGCCTATGAAAGCCCTTGCATTATTACAAACTGCCTGTGGTGATATTTTATAGGAAAAATCACAAGCGGTGCACAGTTCGTGACATGTTTAATTATCCAGCAGTGTTTGGTCCACCAGAGAGGGTAGGAAGAGCTAACAAAACAGACTTGATCTTCTGGATAATTCCATAATTTAAATCAAGTTATTTAGTTATAGACAAAGCTCAATATTACAGATTTCCTTAAAGGGGCTTTACCTCATTTGTGTTTATTTGGGCCAAAAGCAAATCCTTTCAGGCAAAACATATATTACTTTGCTCATTGCCTTATTACAGATTTTTGCCTTTATCTTATTTGTTTTTTAACTGGTCTTTCAATTGTTCAGTTAGGGTCCCTTTGTAAAAAATTGGTCGGTTTAGACTTCTCTGTTACATTTTTGCATTTGTTTTCATGCTATTTTGTAATTTAATAACTACCTCCCGTTGTCAGTGTCAAATCCGTTGTGAGCCATTGTTGTCTAGATGTTTGTTTGACTCTTCCTCGTACAACTAACGCTGTCCGGTTTGATGGAGAAATAAATAAAATAAACTTCACTTTTAGTGATTACTATTATTCATTTCAATCTCATCCACAAATTTTTCAATTACCTGCAGAATGTATGATGAGTTAGGACCTTAAAATATTTAGATACAGCAAAGAAAGAGGCAATAGGATCATAGACTGTAAAAAATATAGTGGACATAGCTTCCGTGATATCACCAATTAGTTTGTGGACTGCTGTTTTTAATTTGGCAAGTGTTGCCATCTTGGTTTTTGGCAACTAGAGGGTGATGCAAGCCAGTGTTTATGGTTGAAATGGCCCTGCTTTAAGCTATCTGCTAAAGGAGGAAAGTTGCAGATTTTTAACCCCTCGGAAGTGAGTCATCCAGTCCAGTGGTGATTTACCAGACGGGGAAAGGCCGACCTGCGGGTACAGGCACCCTTCATCTGCATCAGACCAGAAAATCTGCGAAATTTCCCTTAACATACCAGCTAACGGTAGATGGCTAGCTTTGGTTGGCGTATCACTGAACAAGACATTTTAAGGCAAACAAATTAACTTTGAAGTGAAAACACACAGTGAGATTGTCAAAATTAAAAATAAAATTAAAAACGGAGCCAAGATGAGGATGATGTTGCAGATGAATGTTGAGTTTAAAGAAGGGAAGCAGACAGAGACATGGAAAGGGAGAGGCAGGATAATCAATATAGCTTCCTGCCTTATCTTTGGCCTGAAGAACAAAAACAGGCTGTGTCTCATCCGGTGATGAGGACATGAATGGGAGGTGAGTGTTAACCCTCTGACCTGACCTGTGCACATGTTGAGGTTATTTTGTAGTCCAGGAAAGGGATGGGAGACCAATGCCTTGATGCAGTCATTCTATGATTTGCTGCTATTAATGCTTCTTGCAATCACCAACCACTGTTGCTGACTTCGCTGAGCAGTGTCCAGTGGGTTTATCTTTTTTGCTGAAAATAGCTGCCTGCTGCTACTAAGAATAATGCTGATGAATCAAAACAGTAAAGCACACCTAAAACAATGGGCTGAAAAACCATAAAAATAACCCTCTGTCACTACGAGTGACTGCTTTTATTACACCATCTTATCTATTGTTTCAGAAGAATTGCATTGTGCAGTTAATTGTAATACACTCTCAATCACAACTGAATATAGCATGACACAATGAAAAGAATTGTTGCTTCTAAAATAAATGTGCATGTTTTGCATGCAGAAACACTCCTCCATACTTTGCTCAATGTGAGATCAAGGACGGATCGCTGAGGAGCTAAGAGCGAGGATACACAAGAGCAGCCTTACCGGGAGCAGTGCTTCTGAAAGCTGTTGCCCACACAGCTAACTAATCATGTGACGCTTCAGAGGAATGGACATGTCATCCATCTAAAAACACATTTCCTCATTTCCTCTCTCCTCCCACGATTTCCTCCATCTCCCCAATGCTGCCTCGGTGGGACAGACGACGCAAGTAAGGGAGGCAAATAGAGGAGTCGTGGGGATAAAATTTAGGGGAATTGAGAGGCCCCCAAGCTCTCCCAGCTGCGTGTGCCTGCCTCCAACTGCAGGTGGATAACAGACTTCCTGCCTTACAGGAAGCAGTATGTGAAGTTGTGGAAACATGTCTTCGACTCAAAGTCCGTAAGCACTAGTTCCCCTCAAGGCTGTGTCTTTTCCCCTCTGCTCCTCTCACTGTAAACCAACAGGTGCACCACCAGTCCGTCAAACTCCTGAAGGTGGCTGACGACACCACCCTCATTGCGCCTGCAGGTGGGAGATTGAACATCTCGTGACCTATTGCCGTCATAATAACTTGGAGCCAAACGCTCTAAAGACAGCGGAGATGCTTGTGGATTTCAAGAAGAATTGTGGTGGGTTCAGCACACAAAAGAAGACTAAAAACCTGAAACATTTGGAGCTTTTGACAATTCAAAATCCAACTCCATCAACTTTATCACTCAGCAGGCCTGAAGTAATGTACTGTTTGTTTGTCCCAGTAATAACTCTAGCAGCAACGTTCTGACTGAGCTACGCTGTGTCAATGCTTTTTTGGAGGACACAAATGTACTTGTAACATGATCATGATGTTTGTAATTGAGTAAATGTTAAGGAGTAGATCATTTTCAGGAGACTCCCAGTTGCTTTAAATGCCCTCTACACGCCAGCTCAACTTAGGCCCACAAGGAATTATCCATACGAATCACCCTCTACAGCTTACTTTCATTAAATATAAAATGTAAAATATACATAACAAACATAAAAACAGTCATATGGAACTGATTTTGTGAAGCCAACGATGAAATACCTAAAACATTGTTTGCAGGCAGAAAACTAAAGTTTTATAATACATTTTCTATGCATAACTTTTTTCCGACTCTTTAAATGACATGGTGGGAAATACACCACAGTACACTGACTTGACTGTGAGTGTTTTTATAAACACACATTAAACCTATCAGAACACATCTGAGATAGAGACGCCTACAGTAATCAGACCTTATGTAGCATTACTGACTATTCCATTTC
Source organism: Etheostoma spectabile (assembly GCF_008692095.1). Taxonomy (NCBI): domain Eukaryota; kingdom Metazoa; phylum Chordata; class Actinopteri; order Perciformes; family Percidae; genus Etheostoma; species Etheostoma spectabile. The sequence goes on from NC_045734.1 coordinate 11,763,264, forward strand.
AGGTCTTAAGCCTCATCTGTTTCACATCAATTAACTATATTGTGGATGTTTCATATTGCGCCTTCACATTGTCCTACTTTGAAATTCAAAGCACAGATTTAAATGTAATGTAAAATGATCGCCACTAGAGGGTAGCAAATAGTGCAATAACGTGTCTTCGTAAGAATGCACCACTCAAACATTACACATTGTCACTTAATTGCAGTTTTCTCTTGCTGGAAAAGTGCAAACGTTGACATAAAGTACAGTATAGGTCTGTAAAACATCTCTAACTACAGGAAATGAAACAATGTTGACAGCTTGTTCAGTCGAGCCAAAGATAGCTGAAAACCTTAAAAAGCCTGAGAAACCAGAGGATCTCACTGAATTTTACATATGTAGTGTTGGTAATAAAAATGCAAACTAACAAACAACACAATATGTCATGCATTTCTGTTTAATTTATGGTATATAGTGTGTACTCTTTTCTTTTGGTTTGTATTCTGCGCTATTTGATTGTGTTACAGTGTTGTTACAAGTGTTCCTGAGGAATATACTGAACACAGTGCTTTTGCTTTTGAGATCGAGTGCACCTTTATCACAGTCTTCTTCCTATGCTAAAACATGGTCTGTAGTCAGGCTGTCATTTTAGAACAGTAAACCAACGAGACAAAACATAGTAAACCACTCTCCAGAAAAGTTATTTTATTGCCATTACACCTAACCTACCACTATCTCCATGACTAGATACACATAGTTTGTGTTAATTCTAGTTCTGGCAGAATTGTTGGTTGTTTTGTAAGACACATGTGACATGTGCCATTCTTGTTGCATTTATAGAGTCATACCATGCTCTCTTATGGATTGAAACTCTTGATAACGCATTTTTTTTGACAATCAATTCTTCTTCTAAAGACTGGACTGTATAGTTATTTTGATGCCAGCAAGGGGGGGGACTTTTATTTCAATTCAATACAATTTTCAATTCAATTTTATTTATAGTATCAAATCATAACAAAAGTTATGTTGAGACACTTTACAGACAAATTAGGTCTAGACCACACTTTATAATTTACAAAGCCCCAACAATTCTAGCAATTCCCACTCAGTTCAGTGACTCCACCCCCGCAAACTTTCTGCATTGGCAGGTTTCATCCAAATACCCGCCATGAGAACCTTTTACCAAATGAGAGGATTTCATTACTCTCATTTGATGTAATTTGATGATGCTTCTGTGGTGCTTTAAACACAACAGCCTATTGTTGGCTGTATGAACAAGAGGCAGTGGTAAATCACACACGCTATGGTGTATGTGCAGAACTGGACATAAAGGCCATCAACAGACTAAAGGAAGTGTAACGTGGTGATTATAAACCTCCTCCCTCCTATTCTTCTGAAATAATTCCTTCCATTCAGTCAGTACCAAGCAGCAGCCTCCTCCTGCCATCCCATGGAAGGGAAGGAGGACTAGTGCCAGTCTTGTACCTAGTCTGCCATCCCTCAATGGGCCTTTGTGGTTGCTGCCATCCTTCCCCCCGGCCAACCCCCGGCAGCCCATTCAGGGGTGTCACATGGCACTCCCACTCTGCACCCATCTCACAATGCAGCCCTGTCATTCGGACCTCATTGACATGCGCTCATAGTGATGTGCATTGGGGAATGGTCATGCTCCTCTTTACTTTTTTTACTTACTTTTAAAGGAAATGAAGTGCCGGGCTGTGTGGCCAAAGTGTGGCTTCCTGGATACGGTATTCATATTTCTTAAGACACAGGAGGAAGTGCCGACACAGTTGTGTGTGTGTGTGTGTGTGTGTGTGT
>NC_045734.1:11765070-11766698 GCF_008692095.1 Etheostoma spectabile
GTGTGTGTGTGTGTGTGTGTGTGTGTGCGTTGGGAATTGGTGATGAGTTCCAGCAATTGTGTCCCACGAAACTCGCACAAAACCATGAGAAAATGTTCTGTATATTATAACTGTTAAACACCAGTGGTCTTGCTAACAACATGTAAAGGATGACTGTTAGAATGTTACTATGAAAAAAATACTTTAAACGTTAGTGCTAGGCTGCAATAAACAGTTATTGTAGTTATTGAAGTTATTTATTCTTAGATCCACAACAATTACAGAAGAAATAGTTGTCAACAAGTAAAAAATAACAAACTGGAAAATCCAAGACATAAGACATATAGTGCAAGTTAAAACATAGTTGTAGAAATGTATTCAATGAAAGGTGTTTTAAAAGGTGATATAAATTTGTGGAAGACAGTAATTGCAAATGAATAAGCTGAATGTAAACATGAATGTTAATATTATATATGCATAATGGGATAATGGGAAGTAATACAAATATACAGAGATGAGAATCATTGGTAATTAAGTTGTTGATAAAGGGATGGTTTTAGGTTGAAGACTGACGTGATGAGCTCAGAGCTTAAGAGTTCAAAGTTGATAAATGTTACTCAGTCTGCACATGGAAGCCTCTACACATGCCGGGCAACTTAAATTATTCCATACTATTTCAAAGCTGACGAACATTTTATGCACTCATGTATGGGGTACTCATGGACAAATCTAATCTAGCAATAAATCTTTATAACTGATTACTTGAATAGGGCAACATGATGCCTGATATAGACATTGTTATATTTTTTAATACATGAGCAATTAGTAGGTGTGCCTAAATAATTTCTCAACGGCCTATCAAAAGATTTCAGAAACTCTGATCAGATTATTTACCTTTTGGGCATTTCCCCAGAGCAAATCAACACCGCCTTTATTGTACAATAGCTATAGTAATAAACAAAAACCACATGGGAAAAAAATAGCCATACAAATAGCCCTATAAATAGCTGGAAATAACCCTGATGTCCAAAAACATTTAATCAGGCAATTTTTAGGTGCGTGACGTTTTTTCCCCCGGGCCTTATCCACCCCTCACTTTAACAGGCAAGAATCACCGTTATCATCATCATTGAGAAACACCAACATCATGTTCACTATAGCAGGTAGCATGTATAAACAATGCTTCCTGGGATTGCAACAACTGCTCTTGAAAATACAAGCTCAAATTAGAACCAGGGGTTGTTCCTTATGGTGAATAAATTAACCCACACCTATTTATGTTTGGTGCTTAAAATAACACATAAAGGAACAGTACACTCCCAAATCAAAAATACCTATTTTTTTTCTCTTACCTGTAGTGCTATTTATCAGTCTAGATTTTTTTGGTGTGAGTTCCCCAGTGTTTGAGAAATTGTGTGTAGAGATGTATGCCTTCTCTGAAATATAGTGATACTAGAGGGCACTCAGCTTGGGATATAAAACAACTGTCCCTTTTACAGTGTTTGGTATTTAAGAAGTTTTGATCATCATCCCATTAGCCTACTGTTACACTTCTAGGTGGTTAGGACCAAAACGTAGAGAAGAGGCAGGCAGGCAGGAGAGTTTAGTTGAGGATTTATTCCACAAAAAAACAAGGCATACAAAAAGGA
>NC_045734.1:11766708-11797351 GCF_008692095.1 Etheostoma spectabile
CAAAGAATCAGTCCAAAACCCAAAAGTCCAAAAAAGGAGAAAAAAAAACTCACAGGGAAACAGAACTCAGGGAAGAGACAAAATGCAAAGCCAAATGACTTCTGTAATTGTTTAATTAAACACGGACACCAAACAGGGACACCAACACACAAAAACGATCTGACAAGACACAAAGGGAACACAGAGGTTAAATACAAGACGTAAGGAGCAAACGAGAAACAGGTGATACAACAGGTGAAACACATCCGGGTGGGGACAACAATCACAAAGGCGGGAAGCACAAGGCAGGTAGTAAATCTAGAGACAAGACCGCACAGAAAACCAGACTACCAAAATAAAACAGGAAACAGAACACACAGACACTCACAAGAGAACACAGGACAGAAACTACAACACAAGACCAGAGAGGAAACTAGGACACAAACACGAGGAGACAAGACAGAATAAAAAAAAACCGAGAAGGTGGAACAGAAAACAAAGCAATATACCAAAATCAGAACAATTACAAACCTTCTTAGAACCATTTTACTCTTTAGTGAGGCTCCCTTTAGAGGGTTACTAGTTCAAGTTGTTAATGTATGTTCAATTTTTAAATATGATGTGTGCATAGATTTCACTAAGAAACATTTAAGCACTTAAAAGCGCCACCTCATCCAGCTACCACAGTACTGCACCAGTCTCAATTAAACAATTACAGATTTTTTTACCACTTTAAAAGGGCCCACCATGAGTTGATTTGTTTTCTTCTTCTTTAAAAAAAAATCAAATTTGTAATTGTATATTGTATTTGTACAGTATTTTGACATTTTTTATTGTTATACATTCTATTTGCTAGGCTACTTTTATATTTATATTTATATATCTGAATAACTTGATGCAGCTGCAGTGCTGCTCATTGACTCTTTATACGTGACGAATAAACTATTCCCCCGCCTCTTATGGCATCACCATTACAGAACCAGTAACGCTAGGCCATTGGTTCTGATTTTAACCATTATTTTAAAATCCCTTGCAATCTAGCTACGTGACCATTTGCGGCATCCCCTCCCTCCCTCCCTCCCTCCCTCCCTCCCTCCCTCCCATGCTCGCATCACTCCCCTCGTCGTACATGCAGTCCTCAAAACCTCCAGTGGCAATAATACATCCGTGCATTACCCTCATCGGTCTGTATGGGTCTCTATATGCTGAGCTGACTGGGAGGAGGTGGGATTTAGCTACTGGTGGAAGTGGGTTTAACGTAACGTTACGTGCGAATCGTGCAGATTGCAAACCACGATTATCACTGCTGCCAACGAAGGATTCTTTTGGGGAAATATTTACGAGAAAGCCCCTCGCGGGATAACCTCCCCTCCCTGCCAGCGGCACACATTCATCCACCACTTTCGTTTGTATCTCGTCATTTTTTCTTTTGCCTCTGCTTCCCACTCAGACCCAGCGAGGTTCTCGTTAACCACAGCCGCCACCATCGTCCACATCACAGGCGGGGGCTGTGTGATGAGGTCGCCCTGCAGCAGGGGTTTGGTTACGCTAAGATTTTGTTGTTAGGACACTACTCTTCGCTTTCAGTTCAGGTCAACTTGTCGGCTTTTAAAGCCCCCTAGCACCCCGGGTGTGTGAAGAAATACACAACAGACGCTACTACTGGGGCTGTGGGAACCGCTGGTGAGTGGATGGTCCTTTTATCATTAGCTGCTAACTGCTTAACGTTACTGTTATATTGAATGTATTGCTCTGGGCTAGACGCATTAATGCTGTCATGTTAGGAGTTCAAGACCAGTCAAACGTGTGGTTTATTAATGTGAACTAATTGATACATTTTATATCACACAGACTTTGCAGAGGCATGTGCGAATGTTTTTTTATTGACATAACATACACGCTATTTAACGTAACCAATGTTTAGCTAGATATTTTGGACTGTATGCTACTCGGAGATAACGCGATGTCATTTGTAGCTAAGGTTAACGCTGCTAGCTAGCGAGCCTACGCCCCGGCTGTCTGCTGCTCTGTATTAAACAATAACCACTCTAAGCCGCAACATACAGATGTGTTGATGGATGTAATGTCAGGTGGAATTATTTAGCTCTCATATAGCCCAATGTAAAAGTCAACTCAGCTATCACCCGGGACAATAGCACTTTTTTTGCTCATTATAATAATGCCATGGTTTAAACCCAAACTCGATTTTAGTTAAACAGTGATAACCCGTGTGAAAACGCATGGCAGGGACACAGTAGATTTTTCTCCGTTTCCGTCAACACTGACAGCATTGTTGTGTGGGCTCATGCGGCTGTATATAACACGCATGAGCTATTGCACGCTTCTCCTTGGTGGGTGTAGCTGGCAGTAGTGCTAGTATGACACTGTTTAATTACGTGCATGCTATCATGCCCTTTTTTTTATCGTTTTAAAGAAAAAGTTATATGGAGTAGCCAAATAAAAATGATTTCATTCTGTGTGAGATGAGAGCAGTTTTTTTCTGAACTATGCAGACCTGAGAGTGGCAGAAAATATTGACTGTAGGGCTGCTTACTGCGGAAGCAGCTGTCAGGTAACCAGAGATACGTTGTCCTCCCCAGAATCAGTCATGTTAATAGCAATCTGATGACTGTACATCACAATTTTGAAAAACATAACTTTTAGCCTTCTTCTGCCGTTCAATGGTCTAAGCATTCAGGGTCTCATACCTGTCCACTGCACAGACTTAAAAGCCCTCTAAAGGCAAATTTTGTTGAAACGAGGTATGGTATGTTGACTGGCTATAGAGTCTTGCACTTAAATATGTTGTGGATAGTGCACTACACAAACATTATCACTTTGTTCAACTTTAAATGCACTGAATGATATGAATGATTAACTCTGTTCGCATAACTGCACATATTCTCCAACAGTGGCAAAGTTGATGTGTCAAGTTAGTGAACCATCAACTGTCACTGGACAGTGCAGCACTGATAGTGCTCAAAAATGTGTTCATACATTTCTGTGTGGTGACTTCTTACTGTGGAAGCAGCTGTACAACAATGGTACAATGTCCTACAACATTCTTAAGTCTTTCCAGCATCTAGGGAAAGAATATAGATTACAACTATTTTTTTTTTTAGCCTTACTCTGCATTGTGTTGAATTTGGGCTATTTGACTGGCAACATCCCTGCACCAATGCAGTGGACTTGAAACTTGAAAGTTCAAGTTAGTTGAACCTTCTGTCTACTGACCTGAGAGTGATACCATTGACGTCCCTGTACACATAACTGTACCTCATGTCCAAAACAGAGTAAAAATAGATTTGTAGTCTCTCTTAATTTAAAGCAAAACAAGTCTTAAAAGCCCTCAGACACCACAGATGAAAAGATTGTATTTGAAGCCATGATTTAGATGTAAAATCCATGTCCTAAAGTCTTAATTTGAGTTGTGAGTATTGGTAGAGATCAGCCATGCTTGCTAATGTGAGTATTTGCACTCTTTTAATCTTGAGTTGCAGTGGATAAACGTTGCACTGCATGAAACGGTGCACAAATGAAAATGCCCCTCTAGTAGTGTCTGCTCTTGCTTGGATACTTGGATTTAATTAGTATTACATGGCAATATTAGCATGCCTAAATCATTTAGCATTTGCATAACTATAATATTCCTAACCCAGAGGTTAAGCCAGATAACATTTTCATTTTTCAATTAGACAGTTTAGGGCAAACTAAAATGATGTATTTAATACAAAAGCTCAATTATCTATGAATAGCTAGTGTAACCCAATCCTGAAGAGACTTACTGTAAGATAACTAGTTATATAGGTTTATATATTTACTAATACTATTAATAGTAATTACTATTTATATAACTATAGGTATATTTACTTTTAGAGTGAGTTTCTTTTCCAATGGATTATGTCAGTGCAGCACTGGGCTTCTGTAACCGCAAGATGCTGGTCTTCCTCTGACTTCATTTTTGAAATCAACTGATGTTGGTGTTTAGATTTTAGATGTTTAGATTAGGCTTCTATAAAGGGTCTTTAGACACTCGGAGAAAAGTGGTGGTCAGCTATGTGTGTGTTGACACACAATATTACCAAATAAAAATACACTTGTGTCATTAAAGCGATTACTCATTCTACTTAGACGATGGACACCTTGTGAACATTCCAATACAAATACTGCTTGTCAATGGCAGTATAAGGAATGTCATTTCATACTGTTTATGTAATGCCATTTTCCAGTTAAGAGGAAATGAGTGTCATTTTATGTTTAGGGAACTTACTTGAGGGCGCTGGGGCCTCACATTGAGTTAAAAGATAAATAGTCAAATATCACATAACAGGTTATACTCAGACTGATGTCTCCTTAAACACTTATAGCTGGTCTAACACGTCCCAAATACACATTGCTGCAGCATTTGAGAAGTGGGTGATCACGAGGCCTCCTTCAGACTCCCTCAGTATTCACCAGTAACAGCAGCACTTACATGTAAAGAAGGTGCAATATGCAGAATTAGTGGGAAAGAACATAAGGGGATTTTATGCTACATAACACAATAATGCCTTTAGCTCCTATAATTGGGGGATAAATGTAGCTTGCTGAATTTGTTGTCAAACCATAGTGAACTAAAATACCCTTTTGTGTGGTTAATTAGTAGCCCATACTTTTACTTTCAGTGTTTAACTATTGCATAGCATGTAATGAACTGAACTTAAAGGTAAATAAGATATGGCCCACCATGTTTATTTCCATGATAATAAGCCCCTGCAAAGAATCACTAGTTAAGTGTTTTGTATTATTATTTAAACATAATAAATAAAAATCTGGATGCAAAATCCATTTGTAAGTGGGGAACTGTTTTGTTTGTGCTAAATGCAAACAAAGAGGTGTGTGTGTGTGTGTGTGTGTGTGTGTGTGTGTGTGTGTGTGTGTGTTGGGTTGTGTGTGTGTGTGTGTGTGTGTGTGTGTGTGTGTGTGGGTGTGTGTGTGGTGGTGTGTGTGTGTGTGTGTGTGTGTGTGTGTGTGTGTGTGTGTGTGTGTGTGTGTGTGTGTGTGTGTGTGTGTGTGTGTGTGTGTGTGTGCGCATTGATTGTTGATCAATAACTGGCCCCTTCCTGAGTTATCTTGATGCGGAGCAGTTTGTGGCTACCTTTTTGACATTATGTCTCTATTCATTGTGCTTCTGTTTGGTTTCATCCACTAATCCTAGTCCCTTGTTGTTTCTCTTGGCTTGAAGCACAAGTCAACTTAAATTCTTCTTAAATAAATTAATAGATAGATAAATAGATTGACTAAAGTAATGCTTCACTAAGAAGTTAGTTCATGAAGTAGGCATACAAGATTTGAGATTTAGTCACAGTGTGTGAACTTGACACGTTTTGGATGCTACATTTGGGCTCAGACTGTTTATTTCCTGCAGGTCAGTAGTGAATAACCCGAAGGACTGATATGATTTATTGGGTTCAGGTTGTTTTTATGTATCAGCATGACTTACTCACCCTCACATGACTACAGGTTTTATTTATAGTGCCTGGGACAGACCAAGGGTCCTGTTTCTCTAAAGTCGGTAGCTATGAAAGCATAGCATAGGATTATGCTTGTTACAATTTGAACATTATCTTTTTCAGAACTATTTTTTTGAAAAGCTTATTTTCAGACAAAATCATTTACCACTCTTGACTTAAAGGGGTGTGTATGTGGCTACTCGACAAAAGTCAACAAGAGTGCTTTGAGACAGCTGTGTGTGTCAGTTCCTCTTGTTTGTGTCAGCTTGTGTTACTATCAGAGTCCACTAAGCAATGATGGGCTTTAATAGGAGTGAGCAAGAGCACAAGAGCATATAGTAAAGGTCATAATGCACTTTTTGATTTTGGTCTCATTCAAATTAGATTTGCACAATATACCGTTTTAGCATCGACATTGCGACATGTGCAATATTCACATTGCCGGGTGTGCGATGTCAAGTGAACTCAAACACGTCATGCTACTAGTTTTTTGCTCTTTCATACAAAAGGAAAACTCACACTGTTCTAATTTTTTCATGACTAATCTAGTGTTGCCAATTAATTACCTACAGTTAAGGTAGGCTCTCCACAGTTTCATAATGAGCCAAAAAGATTTTTAATAGAGATGTTCCGATCTCTGTAACGCCTCCGATACTGCCTAAAATGCTGGTATTGGGAAGTGCTGGAGTTTATGCACCAATCCGATACCACGTAATAAAGCCCTATAGAAAATCACAAAAAGTTTAACCTGAGCCAGACCGACAACAAAGATAGAAATCATATCACAACCATACAGGGGTAGTAGTAAAGAGTTGTTAAAACATTATAAATATGTGACACACTGGTATTGGATCAGTACTCGCCGATACGCAAGTTCAGGTTTCAGAATCGGTATTGAGAAGCAAAAAAACGGTATCGGAAAATCTCTAATTTTTACACTTCTCAACAAGTAAGTGAGGTCTGCACACGTGGAGTAGCATTAGATGTAAATCCAGTAATTGAAATTTTCTATCAGCAGCCGGCATTAGGTTGACCCTGTCAGCTCCACTCAAGTCCTGTTTCTCCCACATCTCCATAACTGCAGTTGTGGTTACAGCGACCTACTTACTGTAGAACTTGGCCCAACTTTGGAAAAACAAGTTTTTTATAATGCATATTTTGGGGCTCGAAATGGAAACACTGTTGGCTACTGCCATTATTAATGTTGTGCAGGATCATCAATATTATCTTCATTCCTCTCAGGAAGTAACACTGTCGGACAGTTTAAACAGAGAAAGATCTATTTGAAAGCTTTCTACATCCCTTACGGACAGCTGTATCCTTGGCCTGCATCTAATGATTTGTAACTGATCTGTTTTTCCTCCTCTTGCCGAAAAGACAAAGAAAAAGTAATTTCAACTGGGAGGATTACTGTTTTGATGGATGGTCAGATATGTGAATACCCAGTGCCCCACAACATCCCCTCCCCCCCCACTCAAATTGGTGAGAGATTGGTAGTTCAGTATCATCTGAATATGGACATTTCACTTACCGCAGCCAGCACATTTTAAAGAGCCCTTTTGCTCTGCCTCTGAGGCCCTGGTGTTTGTTGCTGCCCTTTGGCATATTAAGTTTCAGATGTGCAAACCTCATGGCCGGCTGTGGCTGCTAGTGGAAATTTCCATTTCTCTTTCAGACAGCATCTCATGAATGTGATGTTGTGGGCTAATCACAAGAAATTACTGAACTGAGCTAAGGTTTTGGGGTTGTTTTTAAAAGGAATTTTCTATTTAATAATACGATAAAACAAGGAAATTAACATAGACATGTATTAAAGATACAAACACTAAATTATTAAGGCATTAGAGGGCATTTTGAAAAAATACAAATGACAGGTTATTTTAATTAACCTGTTTTGGTTAAACATTTGGATACTTTGTCTTTGGAAATACCCAATGGCACTCAATTCACATATTTCATCACATGACAAATATGTGAAGTATCATGGGTCCAAAGGTCACCATTTGTCCATGTGATGTGTCTACTAATGGTCCAGCCCCTATTGATTATGAGTAAGCTATGGAAGAAAGCTGGGGAGGTTGACGGGTGGAAGTGGAACTTGTTTGTTCAGCATGTCTGATTAAGCGTACAGTCATACAATTGTGTGATAAATTAGTTATGTAAACAGATGATTAAGGACAAAGGGGTCGTTCTTTGGTCAGTTGTTCAAGAATGATCTTGACGATCAGAGATTTTGTTTGGTGATGGCAAGTGCCCCTACAGGACTTTCCCCTTGATTTTATGCTTGCCAACAGTTTTTGGATCTTACAGACAAAAGCTCTATATTGGTGGCAAATTTGACATTAGTTCAGCGCTTGAGCGCTTGCACGCAAGCCCCAATGGGTGAACTGTTCATAAATGATGCCTTGCAGACATATTCCAGATATCTAGCTGGCTAAATATCTGGAGCTGTCAGGGACTCTACAGCCAATGAGAGCGCCAGACACAGGTTGAGAGGAAACCAGGGGGAGGGGTTGCCCATATTTTACTGTATGCATTTGCAACACAGACCAAAGTTGTTGCACGAAGAGAATTCCCCCCTAAAAGCACGCTGTCTGTCTTTTTCTATTTGGTTTCATCGCTGCAAATCAGTCATGTATGCTTGTTTCTGGCGGTCATCCAAAAATCCTGTCTTAAAATTCCTCCTGGTAAAAGATCTAGTAGTGTGTGAGCCCTAGGCCCGCTGTAAGTACGCCATCCCTTGAAGCCAATTTTGAAATAGTGGCCAAATGATGGAATTGAAACTTGATGTTCATGTGATGCCCCCTGGCCCAAAAATACTTGTTTCCCATAGTCTTACTGTACATGTCAAAAGAGATGTTTGTAAATCAATGGGTACTTTTTTTTAATGTCATATCGAACGCTTTTGGCTTTGTTTGACACTGATCAACTCTCGTTGCAATGAAGGAGGCCACGCTTTGAATGCTGTATCCGGTTCTTTTTATACATCCATGGTGCGCCCCTGTCGCCAGTCAGTCAGTGAAAAGAAGTCCGCCAGTTGTGTAGTGTGAATAGTACAGCAGACTTGAGTCTTGTAGTTGGAACTTAGCTTCAGGCAAGTCTAGCTAAAACTACCAAAGAGCTATATGGTTGTCTTATACGGTATGGATCAGAAGGTCTTAAAAACACATAAATTACACTATACTCTACAAATACCTATGCTAACTAGGCCTACTCTAAACTACTCATCATTATTTTGAATCAGATTTTGATCTAAATATTTTTGATCTAAATATTTTAATCTGTGAAACTGGTATCTCAAACTGAACTCTGCAAGGACTGTAATGTGTAATCGTTTTAAGAAAGTCTATTTACTTTTTTTGACATAGCATACGTCAAAAGGAAACCATTTTTAGACCTAAATAAGTAGTAGTAGTAGTAGTAACAACAACTTTATTCAGGACACAAATGGAAGGTTCATAATACCTCATTGATGATGACTCATTGGCATTGTGGAATATTTTGTGATTTACATGTGTATTGTGTGCCTTGCCGCACTTACTGAAAAATTGGTTCTTGCGGCCTAGTGAACAGGTTTTTTTTGATAATAATTTGTAGGCTTCTCGGTGATGCTTAAAAGCTGCCTCTTTCTGCATTCATGTGAATGTGGCTACCTGTCTTGTCCAAATGGGTACGTATTAGCACAGAATACTCAGGAGCTCAAAACAAGAGTCACAAGATGCCATTATCTTATCTCTTACATCGATTAGTGGGCTTCTAGTTGTGATTAGTTGGTACACGGCCCTTGGCACATTAAACCAAAAAAATGTTTTTTTGGCCAGACACCACTACAGATAGGAGAAAATATGCTATTATTCTATATGTTATCTGTTTTTTATCATTTTGATGAACTGACAATTCAACAGGGCTTTTCCCTTCCGCATCCCAGAAGCACGGGAGGTCTATTTTCACGCGGGGCATTCAAACAGCCGGGCTGGAAGGGGAAAAAGTGAAAGAGCATCCAGTCAATTTATCAAAAGACCCCCCCCCCCCCCCCCCCCCCCCCCATATCGAATACTTCTGTACAACCCGATGGACAACTGGAGATTCATGTTGGAGGTGGAAAAACATCATATGACTTCACAGACAGTGCCAGAAAAGAGAAGGCATAAAGTTTATTTCCAGGAGTGCCTTGAGTGAAAGGTACATTCTAGCTCAATAAACACATGATTTTTCTTTTAAGTACTTGTAGATACAATACAATCTGCAAGTCGGACAAGTAAGACGCTACGCTTCTGATATGCACCTGGTGTAGTATGGCGCGTGGCGGAGGACGGAACTAAACTGCGGCGCAGCCGAAACGCCCAATGGAAAATCCAGTTCAGCGCTTCCTCACTCTAAATTCCAATTCACAAATTCATGCAAGTTTGGCTTTGGTCCAGAGTTTGCCCTTCACTTTCAAAGAGGGAGAGGGGCACAAGGTATTTTTAGATGCACAGGAAGCTATTTAAGAACAGGAAGCACGGCAAGTGCTAAGCCTACTAGTGTTTAATGTCATGGCAGACGTTTGATCTGTAAAAATTCACGGAACATACAGATGGGCGACAAATTAATAAACTCAGCTGCCAGAGGGGCTTTAATAGGTGTGGGCATATACTATATTATATTATAATACTATATTTTGCCTGATTATTGGAATTTTGTTTTATTTCATACAGCCTGAGTTCATGTTATGTTATCACTATTTGGCAAGGGGTTAAATAGTTGTGTTTTTGCTCTACCTAAACAGTAGCATTTAGCAGTGACATAGCCGCCATGCTAATGTCATTTTTTTAGGCTACATGAAAATTGCGGTAGTGTTTGCTGGGTGCAGTTAATTGGCTTTTTTTTTTCATAAATGTCTAACAATTATGCAGATTTGTTTTGTGTTATCAGATTTTGTGTTATTTTTGTTCCTCATGTTGGCTTACAACAACCTGTAATGCAGGGCTGATCGTCAGTCAAGAAGCCCGAAAGGTGTGAATAATGTATTTCTCATAATCATATGTGAGGTGTACTGAAGAAAAAAACGTTTACATATACGTTTAAATGTTTACATGCAAAATGAACGTCACTATTCGTGTGTGCACTCTTTTGTTGCAAGGATTTTCGTGGAAATGGCTTTACTAAATTAAAAAATGTGTCTGCAGATAACTACTGCACCTTTCTTTACATTTCATGATGTCTTCACTGTTGACAATGTTTCCCACCGTCGGAAACATGTAGGAGAAAACTCCATGCAACACTGGGGGGTGCATTTCAGCTTGGGTGGTGGTCAACTATTTAAAGTTGATCTGCTAACAAAAAAGGGCTGAAAATGGTCGTGATTTTCACCACATTTTCTCTCTCTCTCTCTCTCTCTCTCTCTCTCTCTCTCTCTCTCTCTCTCTCTCTCTCTCTCCTCTCTCCCTCTCTCTCTCTCTCTCTCTCCTCTCAATCTCTGTGTGTGTGTGTTCAGATAAGCTGGAGGTTGTTGTGGCTGTTAAGAGAGAGAGTCAGGAGAGGGAGTCAGAGTGTGAAGCGAGGCTTAAGTTTGGCATGAAGCCATTATGAACGGGGCAAAGAAGGGCTATGATCCAAATAAGTCAACAGGAGGCAACCCACTGACAAGGCTCTCAAGGACAAGTTATGTCACTTCTCAGGAGCCTGTGTTACAGATCTATGCATACTTTTTGCACTTCAGCATGAAGGCGCCACGTGGGTATGTGTGTGCTATATATTTTTAAGTCTATGTTTTTTTTTAAACTAGCAGGAGAACATTAAGCTTTATAATAAATGTAATATTGTGTTTACAAGTTTTTGGCTAGTAATACTTTTTTTTTACTGGTTTCATCTAGCTATCTCCTGAAGTGCTTGTAGAGGTGTTTGTTTGAAAGGCCTGTAGCTCTGCAGCGGTGTGTTCAGATAAGCAAGGAAGTTGTCTGGGCTTTGTTTGGAGGAAAAGAGAGAGGGGGAGAGAGAGAGATAACCAGGGCTTGAGTTTGGCCTTGAAATTGGACAAAGACTGACCATCAAAAGAACGTCTTTGCATTTTTTTTATCTCCAGCTGATTATATTGTTGACAATAGATTGATAGTTAAGTGGCAAAATCACCAGCTAAAATGACTTGTGCTGTTTTGAAATTTCAAATTAAATGGCCCGTGCTTATGACAGTGGTCTTTTTCATTTGATAACCATTGGGCTCCCCTATAATATCAATTTCCAGAACATCCTGAAGTCATCCATCCCTTGGCATAAGATTTGCACAGGACAACTAACTAAGGTCTTTGTGCCCAAGGACCGTTTGGGGGGCATTTAACCTCATCCATTTACCTCTTCTGCATGCCATTGAGACATTAAAACGTGTTGGAATGAAAACTATTGGAAAGAATAAGAAACATGAATCCTGTTATCCCAGTTCTCTGATGTCATGAGCCAGGTGTCTTACCAAGAACACTGTTTTGTACTGTAAAGCAAAACTGGTGAGCATATCTTGGACAGCAAATGACTCTTTGACAACTCTTTTGTATACGGGATACGAGTGGCTCTGTGTTTAGGCGCCAATCATGACTGCCAATACTGGCTGCGGTTATGTTATATAGAGGCTTCTGAGGGTAATGCTGAGAAAGTGTTCCCAAAACAGAGACACCTTAGTTATATAACAGAGGACAAGTTTCACTGTGATACACATGTGGTGTAATCATAATATGGCCTCAGCAAAACCTACAAAACTTTCCATAGTCCAGAGAGTGATAGAGGAATCAAGCTCTTGGTGTTTTAGAGAAGGGGAGGGGCACAAGACCAGGTTCCCAAAGGGGCCAAGAAAGTTATTCTTGTCCTCTCTTCCTCCTCTTCTCTGTGTAGGCGTAGACATGTCTACTAATTTCACTTTGGTATATTGATTAAAAGCACTAGACAAATAGTTCCTTATTGGTTTGCCTTAGTTTTTAAAAATCAGCTTTTCAGAAGGGATTTCTTTGAGGTATACTTAGACAATGTTGTCAAATAAATGTGAACATGTACCGGTAGTTTTTTTTGTGCCTATTTTGCAATAAAAAAGACTGTTAGCACTGCATAAAAAAATTGTATTTCAGATTATAAAAACCAAACAAAGAAGTCTTTCTCACTTGATGGTGGATGAAAAATAAAGAGAGCCGTAGAATGCTGTAGAATCAAAGCTCTAGCTGTCTGTTACCAGTAGAATATGTAAATGACAACTTAGTGTATCCTATATTGTCACAGTGTGGAAGGTACAATATTGCACAATAGCCCTGCTGCTTTAGTTAGACTTTCACTGTAGATTTTGAGGTTTTGGCGTCTGGCCAATTTAAGCAAACCCTAGACCAGGAGAGTCATAATTCAGCCGTACAGTCATTGGCTCATTAGTTGGGGTGGGGACAGTGCCTATTTATCCATAACATACTGTGTGCGTGTGCCTCTGCGTGCGTGTGTGTGTGTGAACTAAAGCACTTTTTAAAAGATATTTGAACGAGTTTAATCAGGTGTACCGTCTGCCACAGCAGTACACCCCTCAAATGTATTATAAATAGAGTTTATAAGTATTTGGAATAATTATATTAGTTTAAAGTCTAGATGTACTGTGAGTAGAGGATATTCAGGACTGCATTTCTTCTTTCAATCAGGGGTATCATTTTGCCTCATGTTGTCTCTGTTTGCATGTTAAAAAATATGACGTGATGCTTCAATATCGACAACATTTTATGGAAATGATTATGTATTCAGATCTAGATAATGTTTCTGTATTCATTTATATTCCTATCAATATGCTGTGATTTATAACGTCTTCTGTTGCATATTATGGGGCATACACAAAGAGTGCACTTACTTTGCATGGCGTCGCTCTTCCTTAAATGTCATTCTGGGCATACTTTTTTTGGACGTTTGGACATAATCAGTTTGCGTACAGTAAAGGCAGAAATCTAAATGCATTTGCCTGTCATTTCTAGCAATTCGATAAACAAAACTGGTCTATTACACTTGAGTAAATGAAACCCCAATCAACAAAACTGCTTAAAAAAATATGAATATTAAAATACCAGGGTTGAAATCACCGGGAGAGTCCAGCACAACCTGAAAAATTCCTCTATGCTGAAATAGCCCTGCATTTACAATAAAACTGAACTGAAATTAAACCAAACCCAGAATAGGTTCATGTAATTCTGAAAGTAAAACTAATTTGACAGTGCAACCAAATTACCTTTTTAGTTCCAGTTTTACTTTGTGTCATGTAATGCTGTGACCTTATTGGTCCAAGTTTTTTTTCTGTACACTTTCTGAATGTGTTGATGTGTGTGGAAATAATAATGTTCTGTATTATTTGTCTCTCTCCATCCAGAATGTCCATGAGCTCCGATTTCCCGCACTACAGTTTCAGGATGCCAAATATAGGGTTCCAGAATCTTCCCCTTAATATCTACATTGTGGTGTTTGGGACAGCCATCTTTGTCTTCATCCTCAGCCTCCTTTTCTGCTGCTACTTAATAAGGTAAGATCTATGCACCCTTCAAATCTGGACTTGCCTAGAATTTTTATTGTGTTTGATTTTGCTTTGCTGTGCGAGTTTGTGGCAATAAGTGTCATACGGGGGTCTCTTTGGCTAGGCAACACTGTCTATTTACTGGATGTAACAAATCATTAATCTAGTTGTAGTGCATTATAATTTGTTTTAAGATTTGAATGAACTGCATGGATTGTAGGTCTGCCCGATTTGGCGAAAAATATGAATCATAATGTTTTATCTTAGAATTGATATCACAATTTTCTGCCACAATTTATTTCTCACAAAGTGTAATGTTTATTGCCAACATGAACCATGGCAAAACAAAACAAATTGGCAGTACCAAACATAGATGTTTTTGGGCACATTTTGCATCACCACAAGCCTGTAAACAAGGTGAATCGAGATCGTGATTTTATAACGATTAATTGTGCAGGCCTAATGGATTGTATTACTTGCTCATGCATCGCAACTTTCGAAAAAGCCAGAATGGAAAACAGAAATATGTATTTAGCTCTTTAAACAAACATGTTTTTTCAGGCTTGGAGGATTCTCATTTTCAAACCAGTCAACCTGAGAAACCAAAAAAATCACACGCACATGTTGATACACACAAATATAACAGCATTGAACACTGGCTGTTGACTGTGTTTTTTTTGCAGAAATATGCTTACAAATTCATTTACACATTCAAATAAAAAAAGCCAACTCCAACTATTAACATATTTCCATTGTTGCACATTCAACCCTTTAATCAGGTTTTGAATTTACATGTCGGTTTATAATTTACATTGCTTTGTTCAGAAAACACTTTTTGCAACTTGAGGGCTATGATGCCTTGAAACAAAGTGTACCTCTTCTGACTAGCGAACTGTCTGCATCTCTACTTATGTGAGACTTGAAAATTATGAGAACTGAATGTTAACTCTCTCAGACTTTCATTATACAACTGTTCCCATAACGCATAACATTGTTACATTTCAGGTCACTTGAATTATGTTTTTCAAAAGTGTCCTCATGTACTACTTGACTATAGCTGTATCCATGTATATGCATAAACAAGATACATTAACAGGTACTGATGATAATGGGACGTTTTATATCTAGTCAAATTAACAGTTAAATGAAATATTTAATATTTGTGTAGTTTCTATCCTTCAAACTGTATGGCACTTGTTACTATGGCTTTTAATTTAGGTTGAATGAAATTAAAATCCTTTTCTTCCGTTTTTAGAAATGTGTGTTTTTGTAGTTGTCTTGCAAATGTCTGAACAGCACAGTTTGGAGAAGGTAGCTTTGATTTTACAATTGGTGTATTAATAATTTGAATTGATAAAAACCAAAAAAAAACTGTAATAGTATGCTGAGATCCAAAGCTGCTTGTCTACATTATTATGATCATGGCACTTAGCGTCAAAGAAACTAGTTTTAACTCTTTTTCTTAAGAGCCACTTTACCTCCTTAATGTCCTCACCATATTCCTACGTTCATTAAATTTACTTTTTGTTAATTAATACATTTGCAATTTGATGTTTAAATCTTTTGCTTGTAACCCATTAACTTTTATCTTGTTAAAGCTCCCTTTTTAAGCATTTAGCCTAGAGTGCGATCCAGTAATTGTTCCCAAGGAAACGTGGAGGTGGTTACTAGTCATTCCCTTGCCCCTCTCTTTAACCCAACTGGTCTTATCAAATTGTCCTGGCTGCTATTGCTGCAAGGGTTTCTCCTGGCAGCAACAAACTGAACAGAAATAATGTCCAGCAAGACAGTGTGATGAAGCAGTTTCCAACAAAATTCACCCCTCGACACCCTGCCATATCCTATCTTGCAGGGCAAATGGTAAGTAGGTTAACTAATACTGTGTTCCTACAATTACTTATTCCTTATCTAACTGTTAAAATACACTTTTTGACTTTGATGAAGTACCATGATTCAATACTGAAAGTCAAGATGCCAGGTTTAGTCACTAAAAAGAGCGATTTTGCTCCATGAAAGGCATTAAAAGATGCAGTCTCCCAAAGGATCCCTTCCAAAATGACTTAAATGATATCGACCAACATGTATGCATAACGGCTACATTATGAGAAAATTCTTCTTTTTACAAATTGGCCACAGATTTGTTAAACCTCAAATCCTGCCTTTAATTGGGGAATCCTATGCTGTCTGTGCAGTAAGCTTCAGTACTCCTGTTTACATTGACAGGTAAATGATAGCTCCAAGGAATTGATGTTAAATTTAAAGTGCAACGGGTCGTTATTCCAACAAAGACAAACACTCACACATAGACACAAGGCAGACACTCATAGAAATACTCAACCACTTCAATTAGTGAGTCTTCAGTCCACACACAAATAAGTGAAATCTGCAATGTAGCATACATAACAAGGATTAACAAGTGTTTCTAGAGCATGGGGTGTTTCTCTAAAAGACAGGAGGCCCAGAATGCTGAATTTAAGAGCATGGCCTACATGTTTATGAATGTGCAATGCACCTAGATCTTAGACACACCACAAGGTAGACCAAACCAATTAGCCATTATTCACTATAACGAAGACTGTCACACATATTTTACATTCTAAGTTGTTCACTGACTGCAGGAAAATAATGATCATTATGGCTTTGAGAGGAAGGTCAAGTTGGACACGTTTTTTAACTTTTTAGCAGGTCATTTTCCTTGCCCACTGACATTGCACTTAAAGGCCATTGAGCAACCCAAATGAATGACCTTCCACAACCCACGACCAGTTGTCCCCTACCCTTGGGAGTCTCTGCACCTTTTGCTGCTGACCTCTTTCAAAATGTCAGTTTCTCTCCTAGACTGTGCTGCTTGTTTTACAGATCCCTCTCACTCTGCTGCGAGAGGTTAAGGTTACTTATAATGGAGGTAAATCTTACAAACCTATGAATTTTTACTATCTCTCTTGCTCTTGTTTTCTTCCCCTTTTTCCTACGTATTTAATTCTTATTGTCATTACCTAGATTTCCTTCTTTTCCAGTGCTCTTTCTGATCTCTCTTTTTTTTTAGTTGTTTTGTTTTTCCTCATGTACAAAAACAATGTTTATTAAGAGTCACACCAAGAGTTTGATATAAACCATAAACATTGGTTGTATGTGTGGGTGCTCTCCTTTTTAAGCTGGAGTTTTGCAAGAGTTCCTCAACAACATGCAGTAATGCTTTTAATGTCTGATCCAGTGTATGTTGGGTGATTATTGTGAGTTGATTTGTCAATTAAAGGTGCTCTAAGTGATGTCACGCGTGTTTTAGGCTACAACATTTGTTGTCACATGCAGCAAACATCTCCTCACTATCCGCGAGCTGCCTGTCGCCAGAACACACTGTAAAAAAACGTGTCTCTGTAGACAGCCCAGGGTCTACAAACAGCAACAAAAACAAACTGTGCCCACCTGCACCACGAAGCTTACACAAACAGTTTTCCAGCGGATGAGGAGGAGGGAGGGACGAGCTAGTCTTGTTGTTTCTTTTAAATACTTTGAATGTCAACAAGAAGTTATTGCTTAGAGCACCTAAGTGTTTGTTTTAACAAGTAACTAAGGCCTCAAGTATTTTAAGAATGACATCTGCTGATGGCCTACTGTTGTAGTAGTAAGCAAAACAAATATTCATCATCTCTTTAATACTTATGCAGAAATGCCCGACCAAAACTTGTTTACCTCCAAGATAAAAATCTCCTCTAAAAAACTGCTTTTTCTTTGTTTGGCTGTCTCCTTGTGAGATATATCATTTATAAAATCTAGAGCTGGTATGAATGCCAAATTATTATTATATTCTCAATTCTTATGTGAATTGAGAATAGCTTTTTATGCCCATTTGATACTACAGTGATAAACTAGAACAGACAAGTGGCCCTTGGCAGGCAAGTATTTATAAAGAAATTACATCTATGTTTGTCATTTCTCTCCTTTCCCAGGATGTATGATTATTTTTTCTTTATTTAAAGTAGTTAGTTGAAGGTCACTTACTAATCAAAAAGATGTTTTGTCTTTACGTCTCCCCAGGTTACGGCATCAGGCGCACAAAGAGCTATATGCATACAAACAAGTAAGCACTCACTCACTCACTCACTCACTCTCACACAAACACACACACACACTCACTCACTCACTCACTCACACACAAATTCTGAATTGCACTTGAGCATTCCAGCAAAGAATAGTCTGCAAAGCTAGGAAGAGGGAGAGATGGAGGAAATAAACATTGAAAAGTATATGCTATGGTAACTCTGTAATTTGCCTCCTAACTACCTGCCAGCAAAAAAACATGAATTTGTCCATCTTCTCTTTGGGTTATGTAAGCCTACCAACCTCATATAATAGACACCCACACAAACACCCACACACATTTGTGCACATGCATTTACTCTAAAACAGAAACTATATTATAGTACATCAAATCTCTGTGTCACTATTCAGCATGAATGCCTGTTTTTAGTTTTAAAGTCTTTTATTGTATTTCTATTGGAACTGGTTCCTAATCTTTCCTTATCTTTTATTATGCCTCTTAGGTCATTCAGAAGGAAAAAGTCAAAGAGCTAAATTTGCATGAGGTAAGCACTTATCTTCTTCGTTCAATTGAGGACATCACCAAAAAAAATGCTCTCTTTCACAATTCGGCCTATCTAGTATACAGAACATTCTAATGTGTGTAATGTGACCTGACAAACACTGTACTGTTATAGCAGCTAATTTGGACTAACCAGGTGTGTGCTACTTAATCTTGTCTTGTTCATTTACTTAGATTATCCTTTCTGTCCTCCGATCCTCTTGGTTGTGCAGTTCTGATGGTTGTGCCATGATGCACCGTGCTCTCCATTGGTTTAAAATAAAGGGTAAAGGCCTGGGACTTAGGGGCTATTCATGTTGTCAGTATGAACATCCTCAGCATCGAGATAGACAATAAAAGGTTTCAAATGGTACAAACTCCTGTTATGTAATGTGTATCAGGAGCAGACATATGCCTTGTCCAAACATATCAGGACACAGTGATTTTTTTTTTTTGGGGTTCTGCACAGCTGTACTCTTGGCTTTATATTTCTTTTTTTCTGTTTTTGAGAGTTTGAGTTTCGTCTAGTTTGGCAACATTTATGACATATACATTTTAAGTTATTCAACATTCAGTGCATCCATCTTGACACACTGAAAACTAGCATCTTGAGGGTAATAGTACGTAACCTACAGTTACGTACTATTACATAATGTTGTATGTCAGCTCAGGTTGGAAGGAAAATTGCAAGGCATTGTGTAAAGCAGCACCAGTGGCTTTGCAGTGGAAAAATGGTATCCCACAGCCAGGAAAACTATCCTTTTAACACTGTAGCACAAAATAATTGTTAACAATAGCATCTTCATGTGTGCTTTGACACGTGGCTAAATACAGTTTCATGTCATCAGTGTTAGAGTTTCCCACCGTCCATCAGGACTCATGCTTGTATTGTTTATGTTCGAAACTGAGAGAAAGCATTAGGAGGTGTCATGTGAGTGAAGACTGTGACAGAATAACCAAGCTGTTTTTGTTTAAGGACAATATAATACACACACACGCACACACATGCACTCATGCATGCACACACTAGCATGGGTGGATGACCGAGTTTAAAAAGGCTCCCACGCCAAAGGATCACCCTAGAGACACTATTATAGACTGAGTTGCACAAATTCAAACCAGCATTTTGATGAAATATCTAGAATAGAAGTGCTAATATGAGATCGGTTTACAGGCAACATCATGTTCAAGGTTGTTTGATGTGCAACCTGATCAGTTATCCTTTTTGTATATTGAACCCTTTCTCCATTTAACTGTCCCATGTTGTTTGTCATTCCATATGATGTTAAAGTAACACTGCTGTATGCCACTAATCTAGTAAAGAAAACCATAATACAACACCAACCTATTTATTTTTATTTTTTGCAATTGCAATTACACACCTATCTACCTACTGTACATGTGCGCTAACAGTCGGCATGTGCAATGGGTAGTCAAACGACCCACGCTAGCCCTCTAATAACAAAGCAAAACCTATTGGTTATAGGATGAAAGTAGTTCTCAAATGATTGTGATGTTCTGCGGTTGATAGTGTGGCTGGCCTTTCATTCTATTCACTCTCACAATCTGTGTGTAATTAGTGTCTGTTTAACTAAGGAAGTCATTATGTAATTGGCTTCTGGGACTAACTTTGATTGTAGATAGAAAAGCTCAAAAAGAATCAAAATGTGGTTATGTTGAAATAAAAATTTTCAACAATGAAGTGATTACATCTAAAAACAAACAACTAAGACTGTGTGATGACACTACACATTAAATAATAACATGTAAAAATAGCAGTAAATATTATGGTTGCACTTTCTAATATCTGTTTGTAAAGCTAATGCAGCAAAAGTCTTTTTACAAAAAAACATTTCAGCACTGGTGGCTCAAACTTAAAGACCTTGTGTGTAAAGAGATTAATTGTTTATTATCAAAATCTGTGTTACCCGTTCCCAAACTTTTTTATGAAGTAGACCCTTCAAATGCATTTACCATCTGGAAATACATTAGCCTGTGAGGAACATACAGAATATACTGCTCCACCTTTTGCGTTTTCGCTGTCACACGATAAACTAACAGGTGCTAACGCTGCTATTGAGTATCCTTGCTTCCCGACCCCTGCAAGTTTGAAGAAGAAAACATGGAGGACCACACGTTCTCTTAATACATCCTTGCACGTATTTAAAAACCAATTTTCAGGAACAGTAGTCTTCTTCTTCGTCCAGAAAAAGAAAAAGGATATTGTAAAGAGCAAAAGACTGTCTTTTTGAAGCGTGAAGGCTACCGTAGCTGTAATACGTACTTTCAACTGCGTGGTGCAAGAGCGTTGACTGCAATCTCAAGGCTAGATGGGAGAAATTCCTACACATTGTAACTTTTAAGGTGGGCTGGTTTTAAGGAGGACCAACTATTGTCATTTTAGTGACAAGCCAAATTTAGCTTCAGTGATCTCTTCTTTGCCAACCTCAGGAAAAGCCCTGATTAGTCATAAAACCTAAACAGGATATTTTGTTTTATGATCCCTAGTTATTGATTTGCACTTTCTTCATGTTATGAAAGTACAAACTAGTTAGTTACTTGTGTTTTCCATTGTGGCCCTGTTTGAGATGTGAGTGACGAACGGCGAGCTTGACTCTGGTCGAGCTTTACTCCGGTCTGTTTCTGTGCTAAGCACACCTGACTACAGAAAAACATTAGGCTCGTTCCCGATGAACTGCAGATTAGAGTCGCGCATGCTCAGATTTAAACGGTTTAAGGAATGTGTCATACCAAAATATGTGAAATCCATGAATTAACCATTTCTCATTACAAACAATAATCGAAGATGGAAATTATTTTAAAAACCTTTTTAGCTATCTATGATTGTTTTGATCGCTTACGTTAGCTCAAAACGCCATTCAACTGACAGCCTTTGCTATGTTTGATTTGAATAACTTGTAGACAGCAGTGAACGAACATCTTTACTGTATTGACGTTACAGAAGTCTCTCGTTAGCATCTTGTATGCAAAGTGACGCATGCACGACTCAAATCTAAAAAGTCAAATAAGACATGTATAGTGCAGTGGTATCAGCACCTCTCCATCCCATCTGCCAGTATATATCAGTAAACCTAGGGGAAACACTGGCCTTGGTTAATATTCTCCAATTAGCTTCAAATCTCCTATGCCGCGGGATCGATTTTGTAATTCTAGAATAATTGCTCAATTTACCCTCCTGTCTTAAAGTCACACGTTTAGCAACCACAGGATTGTATCTTGTTGTTTTATATTTCTGTCCATTTGGGCTAGAGGAAATTATTTCACATTTAATACGTTATCTTAAAGTAGTTGTATTGGACATTATTAAGTCCATTGCTGTTTTAATTTTGATAATGTTTACAGGGCTTTGGGCATTAAATAAAATTGAAGGCCTCTTAATATGTGTGCCAAAATATAGATATCTCTTTATTGTATGTTGACAATAGTGCTATAATAGTGGATTCAAATGAATGCAATTCCACATTTTTTAATTAGATTTACCTGCCCTGCAGACCTGTGTTACATACATGGTTTCGAGGCAAAAATGTTTCCCATTATGTGGAAAGACAAAAATGGAAGAACTTATATACAGATCTGCAGAGGTGGTACCAAAGATTAGAAACGGCAACATGTCCTCATCACTAGAGATCCAGGGAGAGAGAGGGCCTGTCTAATTACCCACTTAGGTTAAAGGGTTACTTAAAACCCTTTTTGTTACCGATATATTCAACCGACTTTGTATCCCAATAATGTTGGTAGTATGTGTAAATGAACCATGTTGAACTTTCCTCCATCTTACCAGTGCCCAGACATCCCTACTCATAGACTAGCAGAAAAAACACCAAGTGAAGTGTTTTACCAAAATGCGTCACTTGGAGGTTTGCTGCTGGCTCTAGGGTTGTTGCTTGAACTATAAACTGTACTGCATAAGGACACAAAGAGTACAGAAGCAGATCGAGAGAGAGAAACGCCCTTCGGGCTCCCATACAATTGACACAGGAAGTGGGTGCCATACTGTTTACCGTATTGCAAAAACTAATGGTGAAAATACTCAGATGAAACGTAAAACTAGGCAGCGCTGTTAACTGTTTTGCCAATATCTGGCCTCAAATGAAGAAATATAATTCAGTTTACTGTTTAACTGTTCTACAAGATCATTTGTTAGCAGCCGGACGCCATTCTGTGTCAAAACGGAGCAGCTCAATGTGCATGCATTACGTCGCCCACCAGCAGAAGCGTTTATTGGTCCGGTGTGGCGCATGGATTCTAGTAGTTGTAGGTTTCGCCAGATTCCAACTGTGAGTGAGACGCCAAAGACAATCCACTGAAAGGAACAAAAACGGTGATCTATTCACAAATCAAGAGAGCAAAGCAGACATCTTAACAGAGGATCACTGTGTCCAAAGATCATCAAAAGAGAAAGCTAAGAGCCACCATGCTGTTCCTTTTATCCTTCCTTAGCCATCCACCTCTATAAAGTAGAGCTGGGAAAAAGAGAATCTGTGTGTCTAAAGGAGTAACAGTTGCAGGGTTTGACAGCCAAATGTGCCAAAGTAAAACCCTCTTTTATGTAACCCACTGGTTGGATGAAGTTTTGTGATGGGAAAGCTGTGCTCTTTTTTTGCACATTTTTGCCAGTTTTCTCACAATTTGAAATGTCCAGTTCCCTAATATTTGTTGTCCTTTTCATTGCAACTCTGTTAGTATGGAGAGGGTATAGTCAGCCCTGTGCTACCTACATTATATATGGTGTTGCCAGTCACCTACTGCATGCGTGCAAGCGTGCGAAACAAACTGACAAACAATTTGTCCGTAAGGATTACCTCAGTCACCCTTACAATGACACCAGTCATGGATAAAGGTCTACTGTTATCACTGCTATTAACCTCTTCTATCCTACAAAAGCAAACAGCACTGGGATCAAACACTCATAGTCAGGTAGAATGCCATGAGCTACATAGCCATTACAAAAATTAAAAGATTACAATCAAATATGCATCAATTGTCGTGTCTGCTGTGTTGTGGGCCCACATTTATGGCCGTGTCTGTCTTTCAAATTAGTCTTTCTTCTTTCTAAGTCTCTTACCTTGGAAACATTGCAACTAAAGGAAGCATCTGACCACTAAATGAACAAGTCCCCAGTGTAAGTCAAGTCACAGTTGTATAACCGAACACAGTTAGTCAGTTGCTGCTCCTTAGTTTTTGTCAATTTTTTGCAGATGTTGAACCAAACACCAGAGAACAACCAACACATTCATAATTATTGTATGCCCCTCTCCCTTTCAGATTTGTGCGGTGTGTTTGGAAGAGTTCAAACAGAAAGATGAGCTGGGGATTTGTCCGTGTAAACATGCTTTTCATAGGAAGTAAGTATGAGGTTTTCTTGACATTCATGGATACACACACACACACACACACACACACACACACACACACACACACACACACACACACACACACACAGAGTCTAGGACACATGGATCAGTACACATTTCACTGCATCTTTACCCGCTCTAAGGCATTTTAACCATGACACAGTGAACAGTTGTAAAATAAAAAAAGTGTTTGCATGGACAGAGAGCAGTTGGTGATGACCATACAAAAAATTAACAAACATTTTTGACATAAAACTAATGCCAATTGTGTGAAGTGTGGAGCT
Source organism: Etheostoma spectabile (assembly GCF_008692095.1). Taxonomy (NCBI): domain Eukaryota; kingdom Metazoa; phylum Chordata; class Actinopteri; order Perciformes; family Percidae; genus Etheostoma; species Etheostoma spectabile. The sequence goes on from NC_045734.1 coordinate 11,790,915, forward strand.
ACCAGGACATGATATATGCATGATGTAACATAACCCCCCGCCCCCCCCCCGCCTGTGCCCTGACCATTTTAACGAGTGTTTTACATTGTCAGGACACCTCTCTTGCCTAGTCCCCCCCCCCCCGCCCATTGTAGCAAGAGTTTTCACCACTCACTGAATCCACTGTATAAACACTCCTTTCAATGTGTGTGTGCAAGTAAAGCCATGCTGTTATACAAAGAAAACACACATTCCAAGCAGACCATTAACATTCAGTGGTGAAGAGCATGCTATCTTCTCATTGATTAATCTTCCCATCATTTTTGCAATACTTGATCAATAGTTTACTCTAAAGCTGTCATTAAAAGTGAAACATACAAGTAAAATTTCCCTGAGGCCAAGGCAATCTTTAATTAGCTGTTTTTATGGTTAACAGTCCACAACCAAAGATATTTACTGTTATTAACAATGATATAAAACTGAAAATTCCCACATTGGTAAAGCTGGAACAAAAAAAATGTTTTGTACTTTGCATTCATTTAATAAGTTAATTGACGGTTTGTTTCAGCTCCACATTTAAGTTACTCCTAGATAAACTGTAAAATGGAGTACCAGAACAGAGAATGTAATACAACTGCACACGGCCTGTCTCTGTCTGATTGACAGTACTAGCACCGCAGCTGGAGAGCACAACAATCAAAATGTTTGGCCTTATGCAATTAAGTAGCGTCACACTTGTTCATAAGAAAACGTGTGAGTTGAACATATTTAACTGCAGTATGTGCATGGCTACAACATACTGTATATTCCTCACCCCATGATTTAGTACTCTTTTGGGGGAGGAGAGTGAAAGCAATCCTGAGCCACTGAGGACTACAGAGTAAATGGCTCCAACTGCCAGCGCAGAGGAGCTTACATACCACTGACCACACAAAATCTAATCTTTTTTTTTATGACACACTCTTGTGTAATGGAATAGTGGCTTTAAAAGTTTGTAGTTAGCTTGGTCACAGTGAATGGAGGCTGTGGCCATCTTATATTCTTGAGAGGTACAATGGATTTTTGGAATAACAAGTTTTCATGGTGAATAAAAGTCTATACAGCCAAAGAAAATAAAACCACTCCTACAATGTAAAACCCATCTCTGCTAGCCATCTATTTTATTAGGTTACATCAACATTGGGAAGTTTAAAAAAAATGTTTAAAACAATTACCATAAACAGACACTTATGAAAGGTTGTCTTCAATTTGTTTAAAAAAAGAAAGTGTCAAAAAACTGGTGTGCTGGTCATCTTATATTTTAAAGATTCATTTGTCAGTGCCCTCTGGTGGAAAAACTATGTAATTGCTGTACTATTTTCTAAATTATTGCAGACATGCATTTGCCATTTCTTTACTGTAATTTCTTTTTACTTATTTATTGGTGTGCCAATACAATTTACGATATTATAAATTCATCCCAAATAACAGATATTACTATTATACATAATATTATGGTAAAATAAGCAGAAGCCACCCAGGCTCATAAGCAGAAGCAAGTGTTGAAACGTTAATTGTGTAAAAACAACTGTTGACTGTGGCTTAATATATGGGCTAGTGACTTTGAATAACCTTTGTGTGTCAAGTTAACCTGAGCTAACCCAAGTTTACATCTGTTGTACCCATTCATCTCCATCTTTTGGCCCTAACCATGCGCTAAGCGGTTTTACTTTGTTTCCAGGTGCCTCATTAAGTGGTTGGAGGTGAGGAAAGTCTGCCCGCTGTGCAACATGCCTGTCTTGCAGCTTGCCCAGCAGGCCGGCAGCATGGACCCCCCCGTGCCAATACAGCAGCCTCTACCCGGCGTCGAGAACCTGGTGTAGAAGAGTCAAGCCCTCTCTTTTAGTACATTACAGACACATAAACACACATCCCATCACTCATACTGCCACCTGTACAGCTACACCTTTGGTATGAGTCTGTGGACAGAGTGGATAAACTGGAGTTCAAGCACAGATACTCCCAAAAAACTGTGACTCTGCAGCCATCGTCACCTCTCGTATTCTTGCTTTGGTTCACAAAATGGTTTTCCTGATATCAGTTCTAACTGATAATCAACTGTTTTCATGTTGTTGTTTTTTTCATGGACAAAGAAGAAGAGTTGATTTAGAAGATGTTTCCTTCTTGGCCAAGATGTGGACGATATTTTTCTTTCTCAACCAAAGCACTTTTCTGGGGACACCAGCTAAAGACAAGGAGGGGGAAAAAAACAAAAAAAGCCAACACTACACAACAACCATACACTAAAATATAAATTTTCTTTATTCTTTTTAACACGCACTTTACGAGAAGGCAAAGTTGAATTGCTTGTGATCCTAGTAGCAAGGTTATGTTTTATATTTTATCATTAACTATAATGTCTATGTACCTTTTCAGCCACATGGGTTTTCATATTTAATTAGTGAACTTTGATTTGAAAGAAAACACAAATAAATCTTAAAGGGACAACAAAACCTATGTCGGTAGAGAGATGTCAGGAAATTTGGACAATGCTTCTAGTTTTAATTTAACACGCTCAACAAATTAAGCTCAAAGCAACCTTGAGACTTTATGTCTGACTAAATGTGAAGGGTTTGAATGTGTTTTTCACACGAAGCCTAAAGAATTTGTTCCCTCATCGCCTGTTTTTTCATTCATTACAATGTTGTTATTATTCTCTTTTCATTATTCTGTCTATACAGGAAGGTATTACAATGAACAAATTATATTTACGTTAAACAAATTTGCCGGGTAACATCCTCCATATACGAGTGTAGACTATATGCTGTCACGCAAGGCATTACTCAGAACTATTTAGGACCTATCCAGCAAATAATTTCAGTTGTTTGTTGATAATTTTAGTTTAAGTTTCAAAGTAACTGCTTCAACTACTGTGATTATCTAAACCAGTATCAGTGTGCACAACCTGGTGCTTTGTCTTTAAAACCCTTTTACAGAACAAACATCAATAATGAGGCAATATTAAACAAAGATCTATAACATGTAACAAAACTGTTCCAGTTTTATTTTGCTCTGCTGCTGCATCATTTTAAGGTATTGAAGCTGAGCTGTCAGAATGTTACAGTGGCTTGTTTCACATTAAGGAGACACAAAAAGAATAAGTCAAACAGTCTTGTTGATTTCTCTTAATCTAGCTTTACATATCCAGCTAGAAAACGATGATTCAATGTAGGAAGAGACGGGGATGAAGTAGACTTTAGCCTTCTTCACTGTTATGCTCCTAACTAAAAATGTGCTGCATACACAGTTGCAGTTATTTTTGCTTTTGGCCCAACAGAGTGTTTGTATTTGTTTTTTTAATTTATTTATTATACTTTCTTGGTACAGCTGCATTAGGTGAATGAGTTAGCAGAATCATCAGAATGACTGCCCTCAGCAGATCATCAGCACACCTTTTGGTCAAGATACACACTACTTTGTAAAACACATGCACACAGGGAGGGGCCATAGTGCCTGGGCTGCCAGAAAGTCAGTGGTCAGCAAGTTGTAATGAAGCAGCATTTTCATTCATGCACACACATACGTGCATAAAGGGCAGTTCTGCTTTTTGCTGGCAGTATTCTGGTGCTTTCGCCTTTCTCCCTCTTTCTGTACGGTACAGAGTGCTGTTTGTTTTGTGCCACACATACACATATAGTAACTCTGAGCCTGGCCAGCTTTTGTGGTTATGTTTTTGTCCTCATCCCTTGTTAGCTTCATCTGGTAAATGGGTTATGGGTAATTGTGCTGATCTAGATGAGTGGCTTAACAAAAAAAAAGCTGTGCGTCAGAGTGATGGACCTAAGATAAATTGGAATTTTTTTTTTTTTTTTTAAACCTGTGATATGTATTGCCAAATGTAAATCATACATTATTATTTTAGGCACAATGTTAACAAAAGAGTAGTCCAACTGTAAAAAAAAAAAAAAAAAAAAGATTGAATTTTACAATGTGTTCTGGTGCTGTAAAAGGTTTGTTTACATGTTTAATGTTTACAAATATTACTGATGGAAAAAATAACTAAACAGGCTTACATTTTCAATTCTGATTGGTTGAGAAACAATAATTTTCATCGTACTTACATTTCTTTGTGTATATACTTAAAATTAAACATTGATTGTGTCTTTCACAACACAAAATTCCACGTTAGACTTTATTCTTTAACACCAAACACTGTAAAGGACAGATTTGCACAGGGTCCTAAAGCAAGGATGGTTTTACGAAGTGACAATGCGTTTCACCTTCTATGGCAGATAAGCTTTGTTACTCTGTGGTTTGAATGTTTCATCTGTGCTGAATGTCTGCCCACACCCCACAGTGATGACCGTTTTGGTTGGGTCAGAGTGTAAAGCAAGGTGAGACTGTCAGCAGAGCTCAATCAGCATTTCTCTATCCTGTATGTAGCGTACTAGTCGGTTGTTCCATGGTCCAGTCCTCTGACAGTAATGCAGCGCTATGCCACCACTGATGTGAAACTATTTTAGATCAACTTCAACAAAACCTATTATCCACATTAGCCTTATTTGAACAAAAAACTGCCACAATTTCAAGATAAAAGACCAGGGCTGTTTTTAATTGGCCGTATCCCAACCATTTCCACTCTACAGTAAATTTACAATTAACTTCTGTGATCAGGAAATCCTTTTTTATTGCCTGTTAATGAAGAGGTTGTGGCTTTATGTTGAAGAAAATCAGTAACATAGGCTGCAGTATGGTGTGTGATGTACAGTATTTGGTACTTTTTTGTCTTTGGTTGAACTTATAGCTCACTGCAAATTTTACAAAATGAAAACATACGTTGTCCTTTATGCCATTATTCCCAAAATGTGTCTATATAATCTATACGTGGGAAAGTGTGTCTGCCACTATCCATAAAAGACAACCTATTTTGTAGCTCAGTGCTAATAACGCAAGTCTTAAAGCTTTTCTTGGAATGTAAGGTTCACAAGAGAAAGACAAGAATAGGAGATGTCATTTGAAAGCATGCCTTTTTGCATAGTCCTGTCGCCACTGATATCACCATTGTTAAATGTATGTAGACTATAGTAGCAGTAGTAGTGTATTTATACATAGGGTGCCAAACAAAAGGCCCCTTCATATAAACTAGATGGCAGCTGAACACTTCCTGCCATTTGGCCATCTTAAGTGTTTGATTGTAAACACTTTTAGCCTTTCCACCTAAACTTCCCTGTTTCCTCCCTGTGTGCCGTTCTAATCCTACTGAAAATAATGTGCCAACCCAAAATTAACTATTAAAATCCCAGCCAATAAGAAAGAATGTTGTAAATGTAAACTAGATAGGTTAGAGACTCTGTCACATTATGGCCAAAAAAGAATGAAAACTGAGCCAGCCATCGTAATAAATGGCTTCCCGCCACTGAAATTGCTATTGATGTCTGCGCTGCTTCTGAGTGAACTGTTAATTATAAATACACAAGACACAATCAGATGAAATAAAACAGTCAGGTGACACCGCTTCACATTAAAAGTATACTGATACTGATGATGGCATCAGGGAAACCGTTGGCACAATGTTTGACGGCAGACTGTGTTCTGGAAGAATATGACAATACTGTGTTGTTAAAAAACAACAAATGTGGTACCCACATCCTCTGTAGAGGAGGGCCTTCATGATATCTACATGGTTGGTTTTAGTGACCTGACCATTAATGATTAATAATCTCTATCACTGCCTCCCTGAAGTGAACTTTCCTCTTGTTCATATTGTGAGTTATTTATTCCTCTGGAGCTCTTCTAGTGCCCTTCCAACACTCCTCCCCTACCCTCACACCCCTTTTTGTTAACACTGGTTATGTTTGTGGACTCTCACAGACATTGTTTGTTAAACTAAGAATTCTGCAGCAGAATATTTTTGGAGACAATTGGTGTACAGTTTTTGTAAGCTCTATTTTTGTATATTGCTATTTTAAAAGAAAATAATATGCTTTTTATTTTCCTTTTCTTGTTTTTGCTAATTTCATGTTTATTCATTTGAAGAAAATGTTGCATGTGACTGACTTGAACTGTAAATAAAATTTCCAAGTTTTGGAAAGATTTGAGTGTTTTCTTTGCATACACAGTCAAAATGTCTTTCATTAATAACAATTCTACCCTGAATATGATCCAGTTATGTAATACCTCAGGTATACATTTTATGCAAAATTGTTGTTCTATTTCTAACTCGTACAAATTACACAAATTATTTGATGTACCCGATTAAGTTATGGCCTTATCACAAATGTGCTCAGAAGTTATCGACTTTATTTAACCCTCATATTGCCCTCGGGTCAAATTGACCCGTTTTCTTATATGAATGTTCTTTTTAATTCCCCCAAATAACATGATTGATTCCACACAATGCTCTTATTCAAATTTATAGCATTTGAAAACAAATGTAAGTGGTTTTGAAATAGTATTGAGTAAAAGTTGACATATTCCAC
>NC_045734.1:11797361-11799804 GCF_008692095.1 Etheostoma spectabile
ATTATCCATCAACATCCATTCCTTTAATTTTAGTCTAAAGAATTCTTAATTTCGGCTTTTCTCACTCAATAATTAGGTATAATTTCCTATAAATGAGGTTTATTGACCATAAATTCTAAAAATAACTGTAAAACTAAAGTTAATAAGTTAGTGTTACATAGTGTTGAAAACGTCAAAAAAGTGGCAAACGTTGAAAAAAAAGTGTTAAGTGCTGAAAAAAGGGACAAAAATGTAAGAAAAACGTAAAAATGTATGGATTTTCAATTTTGAAGGGAAGACAACACAAGGGTTAAAACTGACACATCCTTTAAGGTTGTGCCATACCGCCACCCTGTGGTTAAATGGCGCTAGTCCTTATTCTCTGCGTTAGCCTGCATGAAGACCTTATTCACATTTACCTAATGGTTTCACCACGTTTGATAACGTTTTATAATTCTGAGGCATGTATATGTATATATATATATATATATATATATATATATATATATATATACACACACACACACACACACACACACACACACTCAAAAGTTTGGGGAGGGGTCACTTACAAATTTCCATACATACCACTCTATTATAGAATACCAGCTGGTGGCTGATCTTTAATGCCTACATTGCCCATTATCAGCAACCATTCATCCAATGTTCCAAAGGCTCATTCTGTTTACTAATCTGATATAATTTAAAAAAACAAAAAAACATTGGAGAACCCTTTTGCAACTGAAAACTGCTGCCCTGGTTAACACACACACACACACACACACACACACAGCAATACACGAATATATATATATGTATATTAGTGTATTAAATTCAAATCACCAGAACCAGAGATCGTCATTTCTTATTCCCAAAAAACTGGCGCCTACATTACCCACAATGCATCTTGACCGTCGATAGGTGTGCTAGTAGTAGCGGGCTGCCAATGTAGCCTGCAGCTGAGTCTCAGGCATAGATAAGTAGCGGGCCACAGAGTCCTGGTAAGCTCACTTCTTTCTAACTCTACACCCACAGAGATTTTCCATTTTCGAACAAGACTGTTTAATTTCTGTTGTTGGTTCATACATGTCACACACGGATTATTGACACCGTCCACCCCCTACACATAGCCCACAACCTGTGCAGGTAGTTTCACACCATGATTCCTGTATCTGTGTTACCCTGAGATTTAGCTACATGTCAGTTCTAACCTACCTGTTGGCTATTCTATGTGTACAATTTTTTTTTTTTATTGTCATTGTTTATGACAAGTCTTATGTTTATCCTGTGGTTGTTTCACTGAACGACCAATTGAATCTTTCATTTCAGCACAGGAGTAACTAGGCTACTAACTGGTTTCTGGAAGTCTAGTCAGAATATAATTGAGCTGCAAATACATTACATTTTTGACTGAAAGCCCTCAGTGGGTTTGTCTGACCTTAGCCATGACTTGTCCTTGATCATTTCACCCTCCCCTTCTTTTGTAATGTAGACAATCATTTGCTTTGTGTGTGTGTGTGTGTGTGTGTGTGTGTGTTAAAGGAAACATTTTAATTATTTGTGTTCTTTTAACGTGGGTGAGGCCTGTTATTTGAAACTGTGTCACTTTGGCAAATAGTCTCAGTCTCAACAAGTCATTGTGATGGATGGTGACACACCCAGGGTAGATTTTGAGGTAATTAATTATAGAAGCCATTTCCCACTGCCAGAGATGGGAAGTAACGAAGTACAAATACTTGGTTACTGTACTCAAGTAGATTTTTCAGATATTTTTACTTTACTATTTAGTTTTTTGGCGACTGTTTACATTTACTCCTTACATTTAACACTGTTTTTTCTACTCCTTACATTTTACAAAATTGGCTCGTTACATTAGTTTTGTACCATAGGTTGTCTATCAGCTATGATTGGGAGTGATTGTGAGAGAAGAAAAAGAGACTATTTGTCTGGAGGATAATCAGTTGAGATCTTGTGTGTGAGTCTTTGAGAACTGTAAGTCGTATAAGTGATGTTGTCAGTTCATTTAAGCCTGTTGTTGTATTGGTCTGTAGTTCTGGTACATTTAGTAAAAAAGTTAGTTAGCCAGTGATATAGTTGTTTGTGTTCTTCATCTGTTAGCTAGGCTACACCTGGCTGTTGATGTGATCTAATGGAGATTGTTGAACGCCCTTGCTCAAGTTTGTGTATGCATTATTTACATGCTACAGCTACACTGCATTAATATAATGTAATTAATAGCGGGTTTATTGTTATTATTTAGGCTACTAGCATGTAAATGATTCCAATGCATTGTGTATGGTAGCCTTTACAATGTTATTTTGCTTTATTTTATTACCACATACAAACACAGCCATAGCAGCGCTACCCATGCCCGTGTAAGCCCTGTTGCTTGATTGTAATAAAGCATCAAAAGAGAGGTGTCTCCGTCGGTGTTTTAACAGACACACCTGGGGCCAAGTTGGAA
>NC_045734.1:11799814-11800080 GCF_008692095.1 Etheostoma spectabile
GCTTTAAATCCAGTCCTAATCTAGTCCTCACTAACAAGTTTCAAATAATTTCCCTAGAGTTCCCGTTATCTTTTGCGTCATCAATACCAAATTTAATCTAATTGAATGGGGCTATACACAGAATTCTCACAGAATCACAATAGAAAATCTTGCTACTCAGTCAGAATTGTAACCTGGAGTCTCTGTCACAATAAATACACTATATGTTTTAGGCCTATTGGCAGACATCCATTTAAAATGTAGCCAATGGCATATAAAGAGCCTTT
>NC_045734.1:11800098-11814727 GCF_008692095.1 Etheostoma spectabile
TGTAGTTTCTCAGTGTGCTCTTTAGTAACATGTGTCTGGTCCAGGGAGCTTTGTCATTTGTAAGGCTACTTTTACTTTTACACTTTAAGTAAATTTCCTAGCCTGTACTTTGTTACTTTTACTTGAGTAAAGAAGTTAAATCTGTATTTCTAATTTTACCAGAGTATTTTTTAACGCAAGTATCTGTACTTCTACTTGAGTACGGGAAGTGAGTACTTTTGCCATCTCTGCTCACTGCCTGATTGTCAAAACAGACTTTAGAAAAAAAATACAATGTGGAAAATTTTATTTTGCAAATACTTAGAGACTGAAATTATGCACATGATAACTTGTGTGCAAATGTATTTAAAAGATGATGAGCTATAGAATTTTTTTTTATTTCTTATTAATTTGCTTCTTTGGGCCTAAAACTTTACACAGAAAATAGTTTAAAGGTTTCCCAAAATATCCCCCCAAAGTATTGAACCCTGGTTAAGTAAATACTTTTATAACAGACTCAGGGTTCAGATAATGAGTTTGGCTTTATAAAAGTTTGTAAAAAGAACATTGTACCATCTTTTTTAAGGAACAAAAGTGAATGAGGACTGCGCAGGAGAAGCTTTTAAAGATCACAGTTGAATATTTTTTTAATGATTTTAAAAGTGATGATAATAAAAAGACACAAACCAAGATGTTCCGAGTTCTACTTAACATTTATTATTGTTAACATTTTAACACAATGGATCACCTAGATTTTCTAAACCTAACAAAACGAGTGCTTCTCAGCATGGTTATGAGGTCATATACTGTATATTAAAATAACTGACTGTATTCTGTAAAAATAGATAAAGGCAACACAACCAAGTTACAGTGCAAATTGGAACTTGTAGAGAAAGACACTGAAGTGACACACAACCAGACTGCTCATGTACGTAATCCCAGCATGTGCAGCGGCAGAGTTAGTGGCATTGTTTGTCGTCATCGCTGCTACTGTAGTTGTAGCTGCGACGGTCGTGGCTTTAGCGGTTGTGGCTGTGGTGGTCGTAGCTGCGGCTGTGGTGGTCGTAGCCGGGGCTGTTGTGGTCGTAGCCGGGGCTGTTGTGGTCGTAGCCGGGGCTGTGGTGGTCGTAGCCGGGGCTGTTGTGGTCGTAGCCGGGGCTGTTGTGGTCGTAGCCGGGGCTGTTGTGGTCGTAGCCGGGGCTGTTGTGGTCGTAGCCGCGACTGTGGTGGTCGTAGCCGCGACTGTGGTGGTCGTAGCTGCGACTGTGGTGGTCGTAGCTGCGACTGTGGTGGTCTGAGCATTTGCTGATGCTGATAATTAATAAATAATTACATTAATATAATAGAAGACTGTGATCCTTGTCCAAAAAATTGCAATGCACTGTAATGGGCTGCACAATTAATCACAATTTTATCACAACAATGGACTAAACCAAACTGAATGGACTGAACCATCGTGAATTAAAGGGTAACTACTGTTTGTTTTACCCTATTTAGCTGTTTTTCTATGTAAGTGGTTGATAGGAACAACAATTGAAACTGGGCCAGTATGAAGAGCCACAAACTGGGCTACAATGAAACCCTATGGGGAAAATGTGCATTGTCAATTTGGTCCGCTCACAGTGCTTTATTTTGCCACTGATATGCTCAGATTATTTTTCTAAGTGTTGGACACCATTATGGAAAGGCTCTCTTCAAAGAGAGAGGCCTTTTTAAATCCTCTTTGAGACCTTTCTGTAACAAGAAACAGCTCTGAGATCGCTAGCGCTAAACCCACTAGACTCCATTTGAAGAAACAATACTTTTAGTGTGTAAAGAGCAAACACATTTTCACATGTATGTATAGTTTTGTTTCTGTCGACTTTGAATGAAGCATATTTTACTAAGCTAAAATGACTATTATATTTACATGGTGTCTGGTGGCTTAAAGGAACACAATTTCACAGATGTTTTTATGTTTAAATAAAGGATCTCAGTCTTTAACAGAAAAGTCTATCTCCTTAGAAATGGCAGTGGCAAAACAAGCACTTTTATAAAGGTAAATACAAGCTGCGCAATTGCCCTATTAACTTTGTAGTTAGTTTGAGATGTTCCGATACCGGTATTGGTAACATCTCCAATACTGCCTAAAATGCTGGTATCGGTATTGGGAAGCACTGGAGTTTATGCACCGATCCGATACCACGTAATAAAGCCCTCAAGAAAATCTATGTTAAAGTAGTTTATTTATGTTGTTTTTCTGCTGACTGTTAAACTGGACAATAAAATAAAGTGCTACGGCGTTCATTGTTTGTGTTTGTTCATGTTTCCCAAAATGTTTAACGTGAGCCAGACCGACAACAAAGATAGAAATCATATCCATATCCATACAGGGATAGTAGTATAGAGTCGTTGAAACATTATAAAGTATGTGACACGCTGGTATCGGATCAGTACTCAGTATCGACCGATGCGCTTGTTCAGGTATCAGAATCAGTATCGAGAAGCAAAAAATGGTATCGGACCATCTCTAGTGCTGACTGCTTAATACTGGACCAATGTAAAATATTGTTGTTCCTATCAGTCACTTAGACACACAAATATGGGAAAATAGGGTCCAGGTTTGAAAAATATAGTATTTTGTGGTGCTGCAGAGACACCTCTGCACACAGATCGTATCCTACAGACTAAAAAAAAATTCTTAGTTCTGTAGAGTTCCTCGCAAAAATCACACAATAATATTTTTTTATTTGAATATTTATTCAATGAAAATTAAAATGATACAAAAATGATCACTCCCTCCAATATGGTAAATCATATCACAATTGCAATATCAGTCAAAATAATTGCAAGGAGATGTTTCCCTCATATCATGCAGCCCTACACTTTACCAACAATGAAAACATGATTGACTTACCAATGAGCAGGAGCTGTATCAGAACTAGCAGAAGCATTTTGAATCTCTGTGGCATCTAAGAGGAAAAAAAAGAAAAATTATATTTTCTCACGTGATCAAACAAAACAGCTCCTTCCACTTACCAAGCAGTTCAAACATTAAGACTAACTCTATTGGACATTCCTAAAAACAAATACTACATATAATACTAATAATTAAAAAAAAAAATCTGAATAATGCAATAAAACCAGCACACTTTAAGACAGAAAATGATTGTACTTACAAAACTTCTCTGTATTTGACTTGTGTAGCTGCCTTTACCTGGGATGTGAATACTGCTGTCTCTCTGCTCGCGCTTCAATCAGTTAACCTTCAGATGTGCAACTCTAACTCAAGCTCTGAGTTTGTCACTGCCTTTTATACGATGAATGACCTACATGAAAAATGATGTGAAAGACACCCAGCTTTTAAAGTGTTCAAAGGATGATCATTCCTTCCACATCGGTCACCTCAGTGTAAGGAATAGCCTTGTTTACCCATGCGTTTTGAAGGATGGCAGTTTATTCTACAGCAACTGAAAGGCTTTAGAAAGCAAACAGATTGGTAACAACTGAAGGTGTTGTCTCTCGATGTGATACAAAGACCATAGTGTCTACCTTTTATATTGAATGTAAGTTAAAGTCTCTAGAATGAGAATAAATGTTAGGGCTAAAGCAAGGTCTCTTTGTGCGCAACCGGTTCTTCAAATTTACTCTGCTATTCTGGGTGAACACTGTTTTGGACTGAAACCAGTCTTGTGATGCATTCATTTAAGTAGATTACAAAAGTTGTGTGTCACTCGATGTCACTCAAACTTATGTGTCAATATACTAGTAGGTTGTTAGAGGTCAGAATATAACCGGACCATTGCCAGACATAAAAAAAATACATTATTATATCATAAACTGCTCCAATGATACTGGTACTTTCATGTTTGCATGTGATAATCTCAGTCAAACTTATATATATTTTGGGCATTTTAAGGCCTTTAGTTTTGACAGGACTAAAAACAGGCCAGGCCTAGAAAGGGGAGAGAGAGGGTTTTTGTGACAACGGCAACCGAGAATTTGCTCAACGACAACTAAATTCCTTTTCTGCCAGGCCCGTCATCCTGTCGTTTTGAGAACAAGCGGCAATTACAGGATAATGGAATACTGAATTTATTTCTAGTAAGGTACGGTGCGTTTGTGATAAAACCATGGGAGTCTTATGTGACGTGCTGGATTGTTGTGTATTAGTAGTACAAGTATGAAAGAGTAAAAAGGCAAGGAACTGACTCTGTAATATCATTTACACAGCAGTATACACTCAGTTGCCAGTTTCTTAGGTGCGCCTAGCTAAAACTAATGCCTATATCCTACATTCATGAGGTTTATAATGGTTTTGAATTGAATTGCATTATGCTGACAGGTGATTAAGGTGGTAAAGGGTGTGTTTTATTGCTTATGTTGTGTTACTTTGTGTTTATGGTCTCACTTTATTCTCATACTCGTAGTTTACTTTGAAATCCAACTGAGGAGTACAGAGCCTAAACATCAAGATTGGGTTGCTGCCGAGGGTCTGCCATTCTTTGAACCGTCATCTGGTCCCATGACAGCAGCCTCTTGCTTAACAGTGTGTCTGGCATTGGAGACAGTGTCCACACCCAAACCTCCCACACACTTATATCAACTGAAGCCAAGTAATTGTTCATCATAAAAAAAGTTTTTTAGGTAAAATGTCTGAAAATATACATAAACATGAGTCCAACATATTAGCAAAGTAGGCCTATTAGTGTTTTTGTTTTTTAAATTTATAGAACATTGATGACAGGTTATTGGTCTGTAGGTAAGGTAGCCACCGACGGATACAGTTAGGATGTATGTTAACCTTAAAACGTGTAAATATATATGAATGTAAATAATTATTTTAATAGCTTAGTATTGTATACATGCACCATAAAAAAGGTTTGTGTAAGGACTGTACTTGTTATTGTAGGTCTGATTTAATTTGCGACTTAATTTTGTGGGGGTCCTGCTCTGACTCTATTTCAGCTTAGGGGTCCTTGGCCTAAAAAAAGGTTGAAGACGTGTACAGTCGGGTCCATAAATATTGGGACATCAACACAATTCTAATCTCTTTGGCTCTATACACCACCACAATGGATTTGAAATGAAACAAACAAAATTTGCTTTAACAGCAGACTTTCAGCTTTAATTTGAGGGTATTTACATCCAGATCAAGTGAATAGTAATTACAACAGTTTGTGTATGTGCCTCCCACTTTTTAAGCTTTTAACCAAAAGTATTAGGACAATTGGCTGCTCAGTTGTTCCATGGCCAGGTGTGTGTTATTCCCTCTTCATCCCATTTACAAGGAGAAGATGAAAGGTCTAAAGTTTATTTCAAGTGTCAACAATCAAGAGAAAATTTCACCAGAGTGATACAGAGGGTCCACCACAAGATGTAAACCATTAGTGAGCCTCAAAAACATCAAGGCCAGATTAGAGTTTGCCAAACAACATTTAAAAAAGCCTTCACAGTTCTGGAAAATCCTGTGGACAGATGAGACAAATATCAACTTGTACCAGAGGGATGGGAAGAGAAGAGTATGGAGAAGGAAAGGAACTGCTCATGATCCAAAGCATACCACCTCATCAGTGAAGCATGGTGGTGGTAGTGTCATGGCGTGGGCATGTATGGCTGCCAATGGAACTGGTTCTCTTGTATTTATTTATGATGTGACTGCTGACAAAAGCAGCAGAATTAATTCTGAAGTGTTTCGGTCAATATTATCTACTCATATTCAGCCAAATGCTTCAGAACTCATTGGACGGCGCTTCACAGTGCAGGTGGATAATGACCCAAAGCATACCACGAAAGCAACCAAAGAGTTTTTTAAGGGAAAGAAGTGGAATGTTATGCAATGACCAAGTCAATCACCTGACCTGAATCCGAATGAGCATGTATTTAACTTGCTGAAGACAAAACTGAAGGGAAAATGCCCCAAGAACAAGCAGGAACTGAAGACAGTTGCCGTAGAGGCCTGGCAGAGCATCACCAGGGATGAAACCCAGCGTCTGGTGAGGTCTATGCTTTCCAGACTTCAGGCTGTAATTGACTGCAAAGGATTTGCAACCATTAAAAAAATGAAAGTTTGATTTATGATTGTTAATCTGTCCCATTACTTTTGGTCCCTTAAAAAATGGGAGGAACATCTGCAAACTGTGGTAATTCCTACACCGTTCACCTGATTTGGATGTAAATACCCTCAAATTAAAGCTGAAAGTCTGCAGTTAAAGCACATCTTGTTTCTTTCATTTCAAATCCATTGTGGTGTTGTATAGAGCCAAAAAGATTAGAATTGTGTTGATGTCCCTACATTTATGGACCTGACTGTATATGTGTTTGATAATCTAAACAAGAGTTAGATTATCAGATACAAAGTTTTGTCTATGAAGTGTCTGAAAACATTTAATTACTATTATTTTCCAAAGCACAAGTCTACACCTTCAAATTGCTTGTTTTGTTGGACCTACAGTTAAAAACTCAGTTACTATCAATTAAAATTGAAAGGACCAAAACCTCACATTTGAGACGCTGGTGTCAAGATTTGTCATATTTGGATGAATGACTGAAATGATGAACAAAAAATCAATCATTTTCTGTCGAGCACCGGGACCCATTTCATCACATATTTGGGTCCTATTTTTCATGACCATCTTAAATTTAATATGAACACAGAGGCTATTGTGACAACTAAATTCCTTTTCTCCCAGGCCCGTCATCTTGATCAATCTTTTGAGTTCTGCATTTTACGTGTCACATTCCATACATTCATGAAAAAGGAATTTAATACTCAACTAAAAAGAAAAGTACATTCTACTTATTGACAGTCATGACGCATGAACCCTAACAATAACCATAACTTGTCATGACAAAAAAAAAAAGTGTTGTCATAACCGTTTTACTTGTTTGTTTTATGACACGTTCATGACAACTTCATGTCACTGTTATGTAGAAAACTTCAAGTGAAGTATAACCTTGTCTTTTAATGTTGAAATACTGTACATCCTCCCATAGAAACATGTTTGTTGTATTTCAGACTTCCAAATAAAAGACATGTAGGCAAAGTACTGAACAGAGGCATGTTTATTATCTCACAGTGTTTAGGTCAAATCTTGGTCAACCTTATGACTTTTTTTCCCTTTGGCTTTTACTTGATGCTTCTGTGACTTCTGCAGCAGAGCCAGAGTGTCTCTCTTCTCAATCTTCCGGAGCTGTTTCTTCTTCATCCTCTTGATCTTTGCTGTGTTCTTGATCTGTGATACAAAAGAGACGGGAGAATATAAACAAAAGGTATAATCACTGATGGAAAGATTGTGTGCGCTTGCGTGGCTAATTAACTAACTTTTCAGTTGATAAGCTCTTTTTATTGCACAAATGAAATTCTGAAGCAGTGTAGAATTTTCTTCTCCGTGACTTTAATGCGACTCAAATTTGCCAGAAAACATATGTGACCTACTAGACACCTATAGACCTTTTTGTGTTGACAATAACAGTTGACATACCACTTGGACAATCTCTGATTTGCGCTCGTTCTCTGCGCGGCGTTTCAAGTTGTCTTCTCTCCTTTTCCTCTTTTCCTATAAAGCATGGAAAAATAGCATGAATGAAAAAAGGTGCAAATACTTAAACATTACAGGAGATAAATCCTCACACAGCTTTACCTCTTTCTCTCTGGCTTTGTCCTCTTTAAGCTTCAAAGTATACTGTTTCACCAGCTCCTTCTCCCGCTTGGCCTCCATCTTCTTTTCCCAAGAAGAGCACAGCGGTTTATCTCTCACCATTGCAGAGAACCTAGAAGACAAAATTACATAAAAGCAGGTTTTTAGATAATACAAGAAAAATTGTAACAGTGTCTCATTCATAAAGCATCCCATGAAAGTAGGGATGCACCAATCCAACTCTTAGAATCCCAAAACATCACTGCAATTATTTCCACATAAAGGCACACCAACCTAACGGCTGACAGAAAAGGCAGTCTGACTGATCAGTCGGCTTCCAGAAGTCAAAAAGTGCCTCGGAACACACCAAAATGATGAAGACTTGAGCGTACGTCCCGCGCGAGATGTATTAACAGCAGGCGGCGCTAATCTGTATCGTCGCCTGAAAAACGGAAATGACGGAACATCTCTCTAGACCTGGTAAACACAGAGCACACTGCCGTCAGTCATTGATTTCATCAGAGTGTGTTGATAGTAGTCAAGAAGGACCGTTGTTGTCATTACTCGCTGAACAGAAGAAAATCCGATGGCTAGTAATAAGAAGATACTGGCGTTGTCAGCTCCGGTTTTCTTGTGCACTGATTCGCTAGTCAAGGGTTAGCACTCCACCAGTCAGATTGGTCACTGAGTCCAACTGCCCACTGGCCAATTCAACAAGTCAAATCGACCAAAATAAACTCAGACGGCTCGTGTGACCGACAACGGCACGGAATGCACCAAACAGATCGAGCCACAGACCTCGTCAGACTGTCCAACAATCGGGTTGGTGTGTCAGAACCTTAAGGAACATGAGGCTAGGGACTGCTGTAGCAGCAAAGACTCCCCTTCCCTTTTCAAGAACCAGAGAGAGTTTACAGTTTGACAAGAGTGAGGTGGTTAAAAGAGCTTGTAGCTGAGACGGTTTTTGTCTCCCACACAAACACATACATTCATCATGTTTTCTCTGTAAATGGCCACAGTGAGAAGTGTCATCTCCAGCAGTGGAGGCAGTGTACAGTAAAAAGCCTCTTTCAATCACTTTACACTCAATTGCATAGGGCCTAATGAGCCCAAAAGTAGATCAAAATCATGTTATCACCCATAACCAATACATAAATGATAAATTTAATTGATACGGATACACTAAATTTCATAATTATATTATTAGGGATGGGGGAATCGATACAGCATAATATTGCGGTATTTTCTGTGGAAATACACAGACGCCTAGTGTCGATCTATTATTATGTGTTGGTCACTTTGTCTGCTTGTAAAAACCTATTTTGCAGCAATACAATTTAAGTGACACATGTTATCCTGTGACACTAACTGCCAAACTCTCACCTTACCTAAATAGTGACACAATTATGATTTAAATATATTAAAAAGCCAACTAAATACATGACGGATTTTTCCTGATAAGGACACAATGTAGTCAGTAGTACTTAAAGTACTGAGGTTCAATTCTCAATCTTCATTTAAATATCAGCACCAATTAATGTTACAGATTCATGCAGCTTTCCATAATGAATGTCACATTCTCTGTCCGCGATCTGAACATTTCTCTATCAAATGTAAGGGAGTAGTAGTATACAATAAATAACAAGTAAGTTACTTAATTCCAGTACTTGAGTAACGTTAAATGTACTCAGTTACTTTACTACACTGCCACACACCTCTGCTTGTTGCGGTCCTTCCACGCTCTCCCAGATTTGGGTTTTCCCAGGGGAATGACCGGAGTTAATGGTTTTCCACTTGAACCCGAACGATGCTTCTTTTTTGGGACAGCCTCGGAACTCGTGGGTGCGGTTTCTACTGGTGTGGGCCCGATCCCGTTACCGTCCACTCTGTCTGGATCTGCTGCAGCCTCCGTGTGCTGCTTCGCTGGCTCGGACGGGTTACACAGCTCCGGTTCGGCAGGCACACTCTCGAGTTTTTGCCCTGCATTCTCCGTGTTTTTCTCTTCTACAGGCGGCAGCTCCTGGAGGACAGACCTCCTGGTCCGCCTGCTGGGAGTCCTCGCCGGGGCTTCTGAGTCCAACAGTGCGGCAGGGGTGCGCACTTTGCGGCCACTGCGGGTCCGTCTGGTCTCTGGCGGTGGATCTTGGACATCCTCCACCTCGAGTACCGCTTCAGTAACGACATTTTCTTCTAACATGGCTGCCTGCCTCTTTGACATGTTTCCTAATTAAAACTACACCACATTACTCTGATAAACTTGTGTACCCACGTGTGATCACCGCCAGCGTCAATGTGTACGTTGCTCTCCTTCCGCTTCTGTGACGTTTGGTAAACAACGTCGGAGTGCGCTACCGCCGCCTCTTGGTCCGGAGTGTGAACTGCAAACTCGATGCTGCACATACCTCCTACTACTGCCTTTCTTTATTGAACCATCAAGTTCACGCAAACAATCACAACGCCGAAGTCAGCTCCAAGCCAAATAAGGCACAACATGAGCAGCAGAAGAGATACTCATAAAACACAAGATGGAAAAAAGAAAAACAGATCAAATTAAATCAAATGAAACCAAGTTTAGCAGAGGTGATGTAAAAAAAAAAACAATTCTAGTATCTTTTGTACATATTTTGTGTTCTTACTTCTAAAAGACTTGGAGTATAACATAAGTTGGATTCAAGCAACTCCTGGGTGCCAGTATGGAGGAGTCGTGTAGGCTAGTGTGAGAGAACTTCAGTAGGTAGAAGCAGGAGCGTAGCCCAAAATTCTGGGCACTGTAGAAAGTCATTTTGTACAGGCTCTTCCCGCATCTACAGCTACTCATTCTAGCGTCTTTTCAGGCCTTCCTCACTAGAGATGGTCAGATAACATTTTTTTGCTTCCTGATACCGATTCCGTTTTCAGCGTCTCATATATTTTATTATGTTCTAACAGCTGTATACTACTATCCCTGTATGGATGTGATAGGATTTCTGTCTTTGTTGTTCTGGCTCTGGTTAAACTCTTTGTGAAACATTAACAAACACAGACAATGAACGGCGTATAACTTTCTTTTTTCATCCAGTTTGACGGTCAGTTATAACAGAAAAAGAACATAAATTAATTACTCTAACGTGTATTTATTTTAGTTTTTTTTAAATGTGGTATCAGATTGGTGCATAAACTCCAGTACTTCCCGATACCACTACTAGCATTTTAGGCACTATCGGATGCGTTGCCGATACTGGTATTGTGTGTATCCTTAGTCTTTTGTAGAACCAAACCCTATGCAGGGTAGGTCCTATAAAATAAAAAATAAAAATGGAAGGTTTGCATTTTTGATTTACTACAGACCTTGCAACTCACACCTTGCAATATTTGACTTTTGCCTTGTCATCATTGCGCCCTGGAATCCACTTTTGTTGACTCCATGTGTAGTTGGGTCGACTCACGCCAGCAAGGCTTGGATCCGATCACAACTGCTTGCAGCAGTTCTAGATATTATTATTAATAATAATAACTCGCTGCAGCCTAGTCTTTGCACGGTGGGGCAGTGATTAATAAATTTGGTACCCATAAAATCACATGTGGCCCCAGCCTGGCCCCTACATTTGAAATGCTCATAGTTGAGTAGGTCCTTAATGGTTAAAATGGGGCCAGAGGGGCCCCTGGGTAGCTCAGTTGGTTGAGAGCCCGCCAATATGAAGAGGTTTGTTCCTCAACACAGAGGCTCTGGGTACAAATCTGACCTGTGGCAGTTTCCTGTGTCTTCGGCCAGTTTATATACAGTCTACGGTCTTCCCCTCCTCTCTACCCTTTCATGTCTGAGATCCTTTGGTGATTAAAGGTGGAAATGGCCAAAATCTTTAAAAGAAAAACATTGAAGGATGATGTTGTCAGATAAAATTGATAGTAATAATAATCTCTCATGCACTCATCATTATGTAGACTTAGCAATACTTTAATATGGTGAGGGAATTGGTCACAGTTTACAATATATGTAAGTGACTGTTACAGCATAGATCAAAAAATACCACATGAGTACATTCCTATAATATGAAGATTAAGAATGTGTAGAATATACAGACAGATCATTAAGATGTTTTATCTATATGTGCTAAATCAACTTTGTTTGTCTATTTTTCTAACATACAGATCCATTACATAGCATAATAGTAAATTCAGCAAAACATAGGTTGGGATTATTAATTAGTATTATAATTATTATTCCGATAATACTTCATTATGACAATAAGTCATGAAGCAAAGTTTACTTTTATAGTGTTACAATCATACTGCAAAATAATATTTTTATAGAGAGATAAGATGTGGATTAGGATTTTGCCACAGTTGAACCATACAGGTAGTATAAATATCACAGCTCAGCATACAAAAATCACATGCAAGTAGTTTCCTTACACCATAGTATCAGATGAAAACAGAAAAAATATTCTTTCCTTTCTCACTTCTGGTAATATGAAGCTGAATGTGGCCAACAGTTGAGGAGGTCACACTTCATATTCAAAGGGCAACACTGTTTTCTACCTTCATTGGATCCATGTATGTGTATGGGACATCCAGGTTCTGGTTTCTGATGTGGATGACCGCACTTAAAACTTCAAGCTCTGCTTTAAAAACCTTTATCAGCCCGCAGGGGATTCTTTCACTGAAATGGTCCTCTGGGTACTGGCCAAGAGGGACCTGATCAATACAATACATAAAACAATATATTTTTTAAAAATGTAAATGAAATACACTATTGACAATATTATGTAAAGTTGTACAAAGTAAGCAGATTTTTTGCAGGGTATTTTGTTCTTATAAATACATGGATGTGGTTTATGTGATTGTCATGAGCTTGTTTGCACCTACAAAGTCAGAGGGCTCCTTGCTAAGTAGCCACACGGTGGCCATTGCCTTAGCTGTTGTGCCCTTGTTAGGCAATGTCTGCAGCATCCTGGCCTTGCTTGTTGTCCCCTTTGTCGTCGGTGGAGGAAGTTGCATGGTGGAGGGAGTGTTGGGCATCCAACCACCGTAGTCATACTGCAGTGAATTCATGATTGACAGATGACTGCTTAATACACTTTGAAGTCATGCTGTATCAGTGCATCCAATACTTTGGTTCACACTGACTTATTTCAACAACTAATGGACCTTCATGTTCCCCCATGAATCTTATTGACTTTGGTTATCCCCTGGCCATCATGTGTTTTTCAACTTTAAACCTTTATTATTTGCTAGACTGTAATTAAATCTAGTTCACAATGACCTCAAAACAAACTGGGATCACTTTGCAATCCTCATACTTTTCATCCAGCGCCATTGTCAGATCACAACTTTATATGTACTTTGGAATTACTAAAAACTTTCCTATCAGCCTCAGCTGTTATTTGTGTTTTGTGCTAATTACTAAATGTTGGCATGTTAACATGATAAACTTAGATTGTTTTCTTGGTAACCAATATAAGTACTAAAAGTCAACATGTTAGCGTTGTCATTGTGAGTTTTTTTAGCATTTGTTGCAGTTAGCTCAAAACATCACGGTGACTGAGTGCAGCCTCACAAACCTGTTAGCATGTCTGTAGAGTCTTTATGTTTACAGTATGTCTCTTTCTCCAGTTCAGAAAAAAAACTGCAACACCTCATGAACCCATTTCACAAAAATAGCAACATTATAATTGATCATCCCAGTAAAGTAGAAGGCTTCACCTGTCCAGCATTAACAGCTGAGTGCTGTCCTGAGCAAGTGAAGATCACCATGGTGACAAACTTGATCAACTCAGCCACTGTGGTAAAGCTCTTTGGAATTCCTGAGAAGTTTGTAGAAGGTATAAACTGCATTACTCAAAGACTTTCAGAAGACCTTTTATATTGATTAAGATTAAACTTTTCATTAAAGTTTACCTGTGCCTGTTTGGGAAAGAAATCCATGCTCAAAAATGTCCAAAATCCACTTCTGCAGTTCAGAATCTGTCTGGACCATAGCATCATGCTTGTAGTAGTAGCTGAGCACTCCCTGCACAAACCTTTGAGAACATGGATAAGTAAAATGTAAAACCATTTCCTATTTGAATTATACATTTTATAAACACACTGTAGTAGTGAGACCATAGAAATAAAATGGATAGAAAGGGCATCCCAGTCAAATGGTCAGAGAATAAAAATTGACTTGCAGAAAGTTGCAAAGGAGAGGTTTTGCCTTACAGCCAAATTAGTATTGGAGTAGTAAAGTAACAAGGCATAGAGAGCCATAATTGAGGATTCAGTTGTATTCTACCAGAAAGAATGATGTTAACAAGATAACTTTTGTTGACCTCTATCCTGTCCTTACTCCCATTGTCCTATACCAGGACATGCGGGCTCTACTACCTGTGGATGATATCCCAAAGCTTGAGTCCATCATCCCTGTAGTAGAAGTTCGGCACAGCCTCCACACCACGCTCAGCAATGTCGTCTGGTATGCAGAGGGAGCTGTAGGTCATTGAGGACAGTGATCTCTTCAGGATTGTCATCATACCCTCTCCACCAGAAGCTGCAACCTAGAAAGGAGTGAAATACTGTAAATGATATTTAAAAAAATATATTTTTTAGCTAATGGTCTTCTGAGCATGGTGGTTGCTTCATACCTTTGGGTAAATTCCAGTCTTAGATATAAGAAAATGTCGAGCAAAGAAGTTGATTTCAAGAGTGTCGCGGGTGTGAGGTATGAGGAGCTGAGGAAAAGAGGAAACTTTGTTAGGAACATTATTACATGTAACAAAGTCAGAAATCTCAATCCATCTAATAAGCAGAATGATATACCAAACATTATGATTCATAAACTATAGTTTAGTAAACTGCATTTACAGTAAGTTCAGGGTTCACCCTTCAGTTACCTTGTACAGTGGATGCACCATTGGCACATTACGCAGCAGCGCCACTGCAAACACCTCAGCCAGCAGGTGAGTGCGTAGCAGGTGAACATTGAGTTGATGCTCACTGAAATCTGCACTTCTCACAAACATTTTGGCCATCAACCAGTCGTACTCAGAATCAGTAGGAAGGAAGATAGGGTTGTC
>NC_045734.1:11814737-11816789 GCF_008692095.1 Etheostoma spectabile
GGAGTCTGCTTCAGCTGCAGGAGAAGGAAGGGGGATGTGATCAAGGCTGTGTTTATTAGAAGCTGGTTTTTCGTCTTGCTGTGCATGACTGAATCACCCTGTATCGTCTGCCAGAGGGGACTGCCTGTTTACTATAGGTTTTGTTTGCTTTTCAGTCAGAAAATAAGTTGATTTCAGACAGGGAAATTAATATTTTCATTGAATCCAAGGTACATATCACCCAACACTCCCTCAAGCAGGATGAAATAAACTCCCTCTCCCAGTAAAGAGACTTCATAGCTGCCATCTAGACAATGGCCATGGTAAATGCTACTTGCAAAGAACCCTGCATCTTACTGAAAGAACAATATCATCAAGGTGGATGCTACATGTTGCAGGGGAACCTACATCCTACGGTTTGCATGATAGTTGCCTTATTCAATACACTAATGTAGGTGTAAGAGCCATTTTGATTCACGTTGAATAGGCTATCAATAAACAACGTGGTGGCTGCTTTTGACAGGGAAAGGAGTCAACACAGTAGGCCACATCTTTACTGCTAGTTATATTTTAGTGATAATCTCACCTGAATAGCGATTGGCATCAGTTTATCATCAAGTGTTTTGTGGAGCAGGACGAGTGGAGCCATCAAGTACTGCTGTTTTCCATCAATGATGTTTGCTTTCAATCCATCCAAACGCTTGTAGTCACACAGGAATATGTTGCCTTTCTGTTTAAAATTTTAGTGAGGATGAGAAATTATTTGATTCACATGCATATAGTGTGTGTATTTTACATACACTAAAAAAACATGAATCTTTTGAGTAAAGGTCAAGATATGCACCTTCATTTCAATTCTCAAGCTACCCTGACCATGGAGGACCATGTCGTCAGTGACAGGAAAGTTGTCAGGCAGAGCTGGACAACGTCGGATCAACATGGGGTTGGTACCATTTAGATACTGGTAGCCAAAAAAGGCATCCTCCTTCCAATGTTCCTGGACATAATCTGGAAAATGATCAGTTATACTTAATTAAATTAAATAGTTTGAAATGATGCATTTTCAGCACCGTTCTTAGTCCAAGCCCCGGCTGTTGCAAGATGATCATATATGTATGTATGTATGTATACAGTGTATATAAATAAATAAAAATCTATAGGGGTGGGAATCTTTGGGCATCCCACAATTCAATTCCGATTCCGAGGCCAATGATTCAATTCTAAAACTAGTATCGAAGCATCTTGATGCAGTTTTTTAATCTACATTTTCCATGCGTGATTTAAAAATATATACATTTTTATCTGAGTGTGATAGATTTGACATATACAGTATTTGTCACACAAGTTTTAATGAAATAATTTGTCTACTGAGGTTTATATTTTGTAGTTATTCCATGCTGAAGCCTGAAACATGCTTGTGAAAGTCACCTTCTCTCACAGTAATCTTCCATGGCAAAGGCTCAGTCATGTTTAAAGGTGGAGAATTAGCTTCTTAGAACATGAAACATAAGGTGGTCAGATGGAATGTGATAAAACAGATAAACAGTCTTTGTGTTTTGCCTAATTATTTTATGTATGTCTTATTAGATCATGTGTCTATATACAAAACGTTTTTTTCCCCCTTTTGGCCATTTTGGTGTGTTTTTTTCTGCACTCCGCACTTTAAAATAAAAATCAACACATTTAAAAAAAACAAAAAACTCAAATCAGAATCAAATATCGAATCGTTTCAGAGAGAATTGCGATGCATCAAAGAATACATTTTTTTCACCACCCGTACTAATCAGGCATTGTGCAGTAGACAACTGCCCTGCATATTTCAAATGTGTCTGCATGAATACACCTGATTTATATTAACAATCAGTCAACCCAACCCAGGCTGTTCAATAAAATACAGCCCCGATAGCTAGAGTTGCAGTCACCTGGACAATAGCTAACTGCGATCAGCACCTGCCTTCAAACCCAAAGAGTTCAATCCCCAAGAGTTACAAAGTGATCATGTGTCATAAGTGCAGATTTGAGTTGCACGTGCTCAGATTTAAACGGTTTACGGCATAACGTGTCATACTGAAA
>NC_045734.1:11816799-11828271 GCF_008692095.1 Etheostoma spectabile
GTGAAATCCATAAAGTAATAAACTTTTCTCATTACAAACAATAACAGAAGATGGAAATCATTTAAAAAACGTTTTAGCTATCTCTGATTGTTTGATTGCTGACGTTTGCTCAAAACACCATTCAACTGACAGCCTTTGTTGTGTTTTGATTGCAAACTTGTAGCAAGTAGTGAACAAACTTCGTAAGTAGGTTCATTTTTACTGTACTGACATTACAGAAGTCTCTCGTTAGCCTCTTGTAGGCTACGTGTCGCAAAGTGACGCATGCGCAACTCCCACCTTCACTCTGACTTACATCAGGGAGTGACATCATCTTAAACTTAATCAGCCATTGTGGTTGGTACATGTTCCCTGCATATTTTAAATGTTTCTGAGCATCAACACACCTGTCTGAAATGATTGGCTCATTAGTTTGTGTCCTAGATTAACATGCCTCTGTGTACTCTGGTATTATGCTTTGAGGATTGGAAACATAGGTTTCTTAGAGGAGATGTAGCTCAACCAGCTGGTTGATACTGGTTTTCAGAGCGAGAGGTTAGGAGTTCAAATTGTCTACGCACCACTCACCGACCCATAGGCCTGTTCATTGGACATACAATGAGCTGAGATGGAGATGAGATATGATTTTTCTCATGTCCATCCAAAATGCTCGGCCCAGACCATTGCTATGATTTACTTTTATGATTAGTTTTTTTTGCAAAGCCCTTTCCTTTATTTTGTTTCTTTTTTAGGCCTTTATTTTCGATAGGACAGCTTAGACTTGAAAGGGAGAGAGATGAGGAATGACATTTAGCAAAGAGCAACAAGTTGGCCTCTGTATATGGGCACACGCTACCAGTTGAGCTACCCAGGTGCCCTGAAAAGTGTTTTTACTTAGTTTTAAAGGTGCTATAAATTACAATAATAATAATAATTAATATTATTATTATCATCATCTTTATCATCATCATCGTAAGTATTATAAAAAAATACTATGATAGTACCTGATATGTTAGTTCGTTTGCAACAAAACACCCGCTTGATAGCATCAATATCTGGCCAGTCCTTTTTGGAATTAGACAGTCTCTTCAGTTGCAGCTCAACAAACCTAGGAAAAAAGAGCAAATAGTAAATTTTGAGATGCTATAATTTATTTATAATTTATACTGTTTATTGATCCCCAGTGGGGAAATTACAATTTACACTCTGTTTGTTAGTAATCACTACACACAGGTCTGAAATACACACACATGCTTAGGACCTACACATGCACAAATGGAGAGATGGGGCTGCCAGCTGGACCAGCGCCCTGAGCGTTTGGGGGGGGGGGGTGCCTTGCTCAAGAGCACCTGGCAGTGCCCAGGAGGTAAAGTGCCATCTCTCCAGCTACCAATCCACACTTTGTACTTTGGTCCATACAGGGACTTGAACCAGACAAACCCAACTCCCTACAGACTGAGCTACTGCCACCCCCCCATATAAAGCAGATAGATGGAGAGAGAACATAATTCAGGACTTTACTCTTTCGCTAGAGTGGAGACAAGCTCTATGTCCTTGGTGACGGAGAAACGGTCCTTAGAAGGCAGAGAAAAAAAACACTCTGCCTTCATGCAGTGGGGGATTCCCTCTGCATACATTTCCCAGCTGGAAAAAAGAGAGACGAGCAGGTGATGAACTTTGGACAGTCTACATTCCAGTGTGTGCAATTTTAATTTAGAGTATAAGCATAATATACTTTACACATATTCAATGTTAAGATTTTGCAACATATGTTGTACTATAATACATTTTACTAAACTTTGGCAGGTGTAACAATGTCACATGGGGGCTACTGTATCATATATGATTAATTTGTTCAACAAAAGGTGGAGGAGGTTTAAATGCATATAGTTTTGAGGTGCATAAAATTGAAATGTGTTTAAGCTCTGAGCGCTCACATGTAGTCTTTGTGTTGCTGAATCAGATCCTGCTCCCTGCTGTCCATGCCAATAGGATGGCTGTCTTCAAAGACTGTCAGAGCTTGAAGAAAGAATGAAAACAAGGGTTAAAATTATTGATGTACAGTATATAGTATACTATATAGTATGGTCAGTAAACAGCCGGATATTGGACACTTCTGTAAAGTTGGATAGATATTCACAGATGATCTGAATATTAAAATGCTTTTTTTTAAAGGTAAGTGTTGTAGTACAACCAGCAGAAGACAGGTTATGTCTGAAGTAAGTTTGGAGACACTACAGTATGTAATAATTAAAATTTTCAATATTTTTGCAATAAATATTCCACCAAATTATTCAGTGTAATCTTACCAGCAGTAGACCAGTTTTTGACATCCTTTTAGAAACATAACTAGTTATTAATTATATTTGGTGTGTCTTTCTTTGTTATTTGTTGACCAATTGACCAAATTGACCAATGTTATTTGTTCAGGGCGGAGGACAACTCATTTTGTTGGAAATGAGTTTGTAGCTCGTTGTCTACTTTACTACCATAAGAAAACAGTGTTGTTTGTGATTTAATAACATTTCTCTGAAGAGTAATTGATCCCGGAAAATTGGATCTGTGAACACCATTCCCAGTGTGTCACACAAGCTAACTTCAGCATACCTGTTCCCTCTCTGAAACGGTGCACCTTGCTGTTATTGATCCAGCAATAGATGGGGAAATTGTAGGTGTCATCCTCAGGAGATTTCACTTCAATCTTGGCAGGAAACCAAAGGTTTTTAAAAAGGAGGCGCGGTTTGTCCAGCTCTATTAGGACCAGCTTTCCAATGGACACAGGGCAGGACACAGTAAAACTAGATGCCTAAAGTAATGATAGAAATGGTTTAAAATCAAGTTAAAGGGTATTTAGAACTGAGCTGTATCATCCCACATTAGCTTCTATAAATTGAGAATGTGCTTTTCATATACGGAAGAGGATTAGGGCCAAAGTTAAAAATGTATTTGAATTCTGAGTTTAAAGTCAGCTAAGTTTAATGTCAGAAGTCTGACTTTTCTCAGATTCTGTGTAAAAAAAAAAGTCAGAATTCTGACTCTACACTAAGAACTCAAATACAGTTTTCACATGCAGCCTTAATCCTCTTCCGTACTTATAGGAAAAGTTAAGGCAGCGTGTTAGACATTTAGAGGCCTATTACTCACTGTTCCTCCTGTGATATATGATAAAGTCCTGCGTCTGCTCTCCCCATCTGTTCCCACAAGCTTAATGCCGGCTCTGTTAAAAGTGCCGGCGTTGGCGAGATTGCCAATTGAAACGGTCACTTTATAATTCACCATTTTCACTCTGGAAAGCAAAACAATTCTGATGGGTCATCATAACCTTTCACAGTACTGATAAGCCACTGTCACTAGATGAACCTTAAACAAACTACTTTAAATACTGGCATTGCAATTACCCTGGCATTATAACAATTGATATAAAACTTGTATTTAATAAAGCATCTCTCTTACCTGTTCATGAGACCAAGAAGTTCCTTTCAAGGACTTTCCTCTTGCTAAAAATAATCACCACTGATTCTCTTTTTATACATACAGTTTTGTGGGAGTGTATGGTCAGCTATCCAACCGGCGATGGAATAGACACACATTAAGTTTCTGCTGCTGTAAAATCACACGAAGCATGAGATAATCATTAAACATAAACCAGCTATTTCCTCCTGTGAGGTAAATTTTCCAACTATTATTATTACGCTTACTCATTATGGTCTTGCTTTTACTTTATGTAACTTATTCACAAGATGTGTATTGGGTAAATTGTTAGGTATGTGTCCTCATAACTGGCAAATAAAGCTGATTCTGATAAATGCAAATTTAACTCGTGACAGAGTTTAAGCCTGAAGGAGAGTAGGGATGTTGGTGTCCTCCCCCAGGAAATGATGAAAGTCAAATACTTAATTTCCTGCATTCTGATAGATTTTTATGCACCAGTTTATGGTGAAAACATCTTTATTTATGTGAGGTAAAATACAGATGAATTCAAAATATAATTCAGTAAGGGGGCTTTTACATCAGGGACCCGGGCCCGTATGCGAGTGCACTTGACCCCAAGTCTGGTTTATTTTATTAGTGTCAACAGGATTCGTGCCCAAGTCAACTTAAAAAGGTGTCTTGCGTACATTTCATGTGTACCGTACCCCTATTTGGTTCGCATCAGAAATGAAAACCAACTGTATCATAGAAGTGGACTGCTATTTACTACAATACTTTTTTAACTGGTTATAGAACTGTAACAAATAAATACTGATGGCTCTATGTCAGATGGCAGCGCAGCCTGCCAGGACATATTTAGATCAACTTTGCTTCTGCCACCATTGACATGCAGTCAGAGCTTCAGCAGGAGGCTGAAGACAGCGGCTACTCCTCCGGCCAGGAACAGCGCTTCACCTTGCTAAATCCCTTTTCTCTTTTTTGACAGGGAAAACAGAAACATGAAACTAGCTTCACAGATTAAGTACTCTAGCCTTGGTCTCCCACCGTACCTGCTCAGGTTGAATGTGTGTGCAGTTTGGGCATGGTTATGCTTTATGGAAAACCTACTGATTAGAAAGTTTACACCACTCTTTCCTTTTGTTTTATAGAGCCAAACCAACCAGTCAGATATTACAGTAGTAAAACACATAATTTCCATGTAGCCTAGCATTTTACATGATTGGTTTAACGACGGGGAAAAAAATATATTTTTTAAATTAAATCTAGGCATGGTGTATGCACACCATGCCATGTATTCTTTTTGGGTCTTTTGTTTGTGGAAGTAGGCCTATAACCTCTTTAAATGTGCATGTGTTTAAGGTATGATGGAATCACATAACTATTTTTTTATTGGTGCAATGCCACCTGGGTGCGTGTGTGTGTGTGTGTGTCTGTGTGTGTGTGTGTGTATTTGTGTATTTGTGTGTGTGTGTGTGTGTGTTTTTCTAAAGCAACTTCCTCATAGTTCTGCCACTTTTCTGT
Organism: Etheostoma spectabile; assembly: GCF_008692095.1. Lineage (NCBI taxonomy): Eukaryota > Metazoa > Chordata > Actinopteri > Perciformes > Percidae > Etheostoma > Etheostoma spectabile. Next base: position 11,821,732 of record NC_045734.1, read on the forward strand.
TGCAGGGTTTCCAAAGAAAGTAAACATGGAGAGACAAAGTGTACACCGTAAAAAATGTGACCATTGGTTACTTAAAAAAATTATGGCAACAAAGTGACACGTAAATATAATTGAATAAGTTTTAATTTCTACAATTTTGATTAAAAAGTTTGAAAAATAACTAAATTTAATTAAAAAAAATTGAGTACATGAGTACAAAAGCAAAACTTAATGTGTTGGATTTAGTAATCATGCAAATGAAAATTATATGCCAAATATTTTTCAGTAAATCCAATTAGTTTCAAGAAAAATTAATTTAGGTTTATTAAGTATCTGAGCAAAAGTCATTTAGATTTACTAAATATATTGAAGAAATTGCTTTAGATTTACTAAATATATTGAAGAATTGCTTTAGATTTACTAATATCTGGTAAAAATAAGCTGTATCACTAATAAAAAATAAATTACTTAACTAATATTTACCACATGGTTGCCTAATTCAACACATTCCACTACGTCGTTTCTTTTTATCCTTACCTAAATTAATTGTTTAAATTTAAGTTTTAATTGGTTTAAATTGGCTTTAAATCTATTCAATTATATTGAATGTCACTTGGTTGCCATAATTCTTCTATGTTAATATACTCAATATCAGCCTTCTTGGTGCCTTAGGTACTTAATTGGTTATAATCATGATGCTAATAAGAACGCAGGTAACCATTGTCAATTTCTTTCAAAACAGGTTTATCTACAATTTTGTTTAGTGCAAGGATGCCAAAATCCAACAATAAAACACGGAGAGAGGCTATAAAAGGCAGAAACCTGTATGTGTGTACAGTAGGACACAATTATGGCATTGGAATTCTGTTAATAAGGGTTAAATCTTCTGGGTTTCATTTCTGCTACATCAATTATCCACAGTGTTTTTTTTATGTGATTAAGGTTAAGTCTTGTTAGTGCATTTCAATTAATCTTACATTTTCTTTGATGTGGCAATTGAAATTGTCAGGCCGTTACTTTTCTAACAGCTAAAAGTATAATTATATCACATGGAGTCTGGATAAGGTCATAATTCCCTTAGCCTTACTGCTTTCTTTTGCTAAAATATGACACTTAAACAATCACAACAATTTCTTCAAATTCCTCAATTAACACAAGTCAAATTTGCATCCCTGGTGTACACAGAGGCATCACAATGTACAGTAACAGCGGCCTATGGCAAAAATATATAACACAATAAAACACAATGCCAGTCCCGTAAATATATGGCTGGTTTGATATTCTAAAATTTTGCACTGAAAACATATTTTTAGTTACTTAACAGTGGAAAAAGAAAATGTCCAAACTTTCATCAAGTGGAAGCAAGTATAAAAACAATCAGGGCAGAGTACACAATTTTTATGGTGCTTCATGTTAATTTGGTCACTTTTATGAAATAAAGTAATCTTCAAATTCAAAAGATCTCCTTAAGAAACTTTTGCAGTTCCTCCACATGTGGGGAACCACGTGACAGTTTTGACAGGGACCTAACTGTTCCCTTTCATTCTGCCAGGGTCCCTTTTCTTAAGCTAGTAGCTTATTCTTGAGGCTGTTCACTTTTGGTGACAACTTTAAACAATCCAGCTCAAGGAGGAGTTTCTGGAAGACTTCAAGCATGTACCTGAGCTCCTTGGGATAGGCAAGATTCAATGCAAAGCCAATGACAAAAGAGCAGGCCTTCAGTGGAGCAGTGAGAACCAATGCCATCAGGACCCTCTGGCGTAGTAGTCTTGATGTTGTAGATTTTAGATGTTGTCGACACACCGTCTTCATCAGCGTCCTGAACAAGCAAGAACATTGGCTATGTCAGACCGTATCGTTGAAGGAGAAAGTTCTAATTGAACAACTCCCAGATTGTTTTCAAACCTGGGGCTATCATGGCTGTTGCACATGATGCACTTCAGTTACGTAGAAAAATTTGAGATAATGGCAGAATTTTGCAAATCAAATCATTCAATTGCCACAGAAATTAAACTCTTCCCAGACCTTGTCTGTGCACTTTGTGGAACAGAATCAGATATGTCCAAGCACTATTTTGCAAGTCTCAAATATGTGCCATTAGTTAGTTAGAGTGATAATGTATACTCAGTGGTCACTTTAAATTCATGCATTTGTACAATTTAATGCAGTTCAATACAATTGTTCTGCCATAATGTTTCCTTATGATGGCTATAATGTTTAGTGTTTGTTGACATGGTCAGAGGTGTTAATAATACATAAGTTTTAGCGTTGAGCTTATTATTATCATCAGAAGACTAATCGTAGGTTTTACTAATATTCCAACCCCACATGTATGTAAATATGCAGTACAAAGAAGTACAAACACACTTCAGTACAACGCCATCCAGTATAGCAATGCTTTTAGCTATGACCTCAACAATAAACATACAATGTACACCTTTCTGACCATGTCAACAAAAATTATATAAACTTGAATAATTATGTATATAATAAAGTGACTAATGAGTGTACACAACAATTTTTTTAAATGTTAGCTATATTTCATTCTCTTATCTGAGAGAAACACAAGCTAACATTGCCTCCTGTGATTTAAGGAATAAATTCATTATATTCCAGCAGTTTGATTACAAAAATATCTACAAACATAATAATTATTTAGGGTACCTTGAGTAGATGGCCTGCAACCTGGACCCCATGGTTCCACCTTTGGAGTGGAAGATGTTCAGAAGCCTCGGAGTGTTCTATTCTTTTTGTTGTCTTCAGTGGCTCTTTCAAGGACATCTCAGTTTCGTACGCAAACCCTGGAATGGGAACTGCTTTGGCCTTTGCTGACATCGTCTGTAGTATTTCGCCAGGCAGGATAATGGTGTCCTGTGATGAGACGTTCCAGCAGAAACTCTGCAGAAGATGCAGAGTCACAGTCTGTTGACTGTTGATCAAAGGAACGCCCAAACTTTCATCAAGTGGAAGCAGTTAAGGATAATTGGATCAGTATGAAGAATCTTATGGTGTCTTTTTGTTTAATTTGATCACTTGTATGAAGAGTAAGTAATCTTCAAATTCTGAGTCCAAATACTGAAGATTGTAACTCCTCAGAAATTCCAAAGGTCTCCTTACCAACAGTTTGTAGCTCCTCCACAGTGGGTGGGATTCCTGATGGAAGCGCCAACTTCTCAACTCGGTCACTAAGTATACTCTGAGCTTTGCCCCATCTCTGCCTGATTGCAAGAATATGAAAAGAAAGTTCACTAGCAGCAAAAACTTAAAATTACACTAGATTTAACAATAAAATGTAATTAAACCTGGTGTTTGCCACCAGATAAACAGACGCTATTCCAAAGTAGTTAGTCTGGGACTGACCACCACACCATGATAACACCTACCTATATAATGAACTATATCTTCAGTAAGTAGCCTACCAAACTGCATTAAATACCACAGTAGCCTCTGACAAACAGTGACCCTAGGCAGATACACTTACAGGACATTTAGCCTATACCATACAATATGGCAAATCATAAAACTGTGTTTGCAACAGTAATTATTAAAGCTTGAAACACTGAAAGGAAGTTTGGGGTCCCTTACTGGAGCGCTGCCCCCGCGACCCGATACCGATAGCGGTCAAGAGGGATGGAACACTGAACCATGGATATGCAATAAGAATGAAGAGAGAACCTGACAAAAACATTACTAATATCCGGATGATGTCGTTTTTTATTATTGTCTTTAAGCCTACAAGGTTGACCTCACTTCCCCCATATTGGTTGAAAAATTATCGGCAAATAATTTACAAATGATTGATAAATGTACATATCCTTTTTTCGTGTGAATTACGGTCTTTACATTTTTTTTCAGACCCAGGGGGATCCATATCATAATAAAAACAAACACAAAGAAGGGTCATTGCCTAAATTAGTGATTTCCTGGTTTTTTTGGAGACACGTTGTTGACACAATTTTAATATACGGAGAATGACATGCTATTGTGTTAAGTCTGCTGTTGCAAACAGACGGACAAAACCTCTATGGCACCGCAAATCCGGCACCTTGCTCTGATTTACTGACCTCAGACGCAGCTTGACTAAGTTGACTGCATACTCCAGACAGACTGAAAAAGTTTATGCCATCTCCCGTTGGCTCACCATTGTATGTTACAGTGAACTGAGACATGAAACTGCTCGGCTAACATTACTTAACATGGACCACCCTCCAGAGCGCAAGCAAACATGGTACCAGATAGACGTTAGCTAATTTAGCTTGTTAGGGCAGAGGAGGGGTGGAGGCCAGGCCAATGCTAAGAAAATTGGCACAAGTAGATTACGTTACCTTGTATCTTAAAGACCATTATCTTTAACGTTATACTTGGAAAATTCACTTGAAATTGTGATATTTAACCGACTACTTTTTCAGTCATTGCCACGCGTTTATCATTGAGTCAGAATCACTGTAACGTTAGGCTAACATATCTTTATTTTTCCTTTCAACCAGTAAAGTTGGACTGTTGAGTAACATGCAGCAATGCAAAACAATGTTCAACTGGACTGTTACAGCAACTCGTTGTAAAATGCAATAATTGAAGTCTTACCTTTGAGAATGGCAGTCTGAAATGGATGCCGATGTCCATGTGGCTAAAATAGCTGGAGCGGAAGTCTTGGGGATTAAATCCAAAGACCTCCCAATGATTAAATGTATTAATTTTCGGCATCTTTGACTTTCCTGATAAAATAATTAAATCTACTTAAGGATTCACAGGTGATTATTCAAACAGAACTGAGTAAAATGTAATTAGTAATACCTAAAATTTGTTGAATGCAGCTCATGTGATTCCAAACTATGAATAGTCTTTTTTATTATGTATATGTTACTAATGTTTGATTACTAAATATTAATTTACACCAGTCCCAGTTTTTACAGTGTACTCATTTCTCTATCAGTGAAGTTAAATGGGATGTAAGGACATAGATTAACAAATCGTTGAGTTTTTTTGAATTTTGGAAGGCACAACCCCATTTATTATGATTTATATGAATAAATGAATAAAATAGCATTGACCTTTTTCCCACTGGTTGTAGAACAACCGTTCCCATTATCTCTGCTGAGCTAAAACACATAGGCATGATTTACTTTTTGTGTCTTTTGTTTGTGGAAGTTACCTCTTTAAATGTGCATGTGGCACTTGCTCACCTCAATTACACATTTATAATTTTTTTAAATTCCTTAATAAACACCTGTAATAGCTCAGATGTTTTTTAGGAAGATTTCTTCTCATGTTCAAAGCTTTTTGCAAATTTGAAATAAAACTTATCTCATCCATGTTCTCTGAGATTTGCAAAGTTGTAATGAGAATAATTAATCATGTTTTAAATATTACAACAAAAACGTGCATAGAAGAAGGCTAAAAATATCAATGACCATTACAACATGAAAAAATAACAAATATGGTGAAAAAACAACACAAATAAATTAAAATCCATAGATTTAACAGCAAGATGTATAAGGGGATGTAACTTAAACATATTACACAATTTAAATGTTTTTATTTAGTATTTTACCAGTTATGTGAGAGGTCTTAATAGCTGTCTTTAATTGTTACTACCATAAAAACAGAGTCAAAGACATATTGTAGTTTAATACAGAACATACGGACATTAGGTGTGATCTGAAGTGTGGTCTAGACCTACTCTATCTGTGAAATGTCTTGCGATAACTCTTGTTAGGATTTGATGTTATAATGATGATGTTGAATTGAAGCACTCTAGCCGTACAGTAAGTAGTCCTAAATGCCAGCCACGCATATCAGTAAAGTGGAAGCCTGTAATACAATTCAGAATAAAGCCCATATCTTCTTATATTGGTGTTAATCTATTATTGATAAAATATTGATAAAGCGATAGAGCAACGTCAATCCAGAACTCTTTGAGTATATTCACAGAGATTGTGAGACGTACATTCAGTTTTGTTTTACAAAAACAACATACTGGAGAACTGTCTGCTTTAAATGTATGTAAAACTTTATTACAAGAGCAGTATCTATATGTAACATTTTCATATTTCATGTATTTCATTTCATTTGGAATGAGGAATGTGTTAGGGAATTGAGCTATAGCGCATGCCCTCTCACATTTGGATGTATCACATCAGGCTCGTTCGAGATGAACTGCGCCTCGCCTGTAAAGTAGACGACAGCAGGCGGCAGCAGCGGGGGGCGGTGACAAAAAGCTGCGGTGAAGTTAGATAGATAGATATTGATCCCAAAAAAATGGGAAATTACAGTGTTACAGCAGCACACAAAAATGAATACAACAATAACATGAAATAATAAATATAATTAACAAATATAAGAATAAAAATAGAAACTGTAAGAACAAATATTTAAGTATATACAAGATGGGAAAAACACAAACAAAATGTGCGCTTTTGTAAATATAAGTATGCTAAAAAAAAAAAAAAAAATTGTAGAATGACCCAGTCGTGCCGGTTGCCCTTATTGTAGTATTGTGTGTCTCAGAGTCTCTGAAGTTGGACAGTTTCCAGCCGATTCCAGCCGCCTTCAGGCTGGACA
>NC_045734.1:11828281-11828392 GCF_008692095.1 Etheostoma spectabile
AAAACACTGTGGTGCGATTCCGATTTAATAAAATATAATCAGACCAACATATCAGCTTGTTCACAGTCTCCAGTTGTTTTAAAGGGGTGATAGAATGGTTGTATAGAGTAT
>NC_045734.1:11828402-11850606 GCF_008692095.1 Etheostoma spectabile
TCCTTGAGGTCTTCTGATAGGGTATGTAACATTTGGTGGGCTGAAAATGTTGCTTTTGCTGTTCTTTTGGCCCTCATACTAGTGATGGCCAAATGAAGCTTCGTGAACCAGTGTCTCTCTGCACAGTACTACCTCCATGAGGGCCTAAAGAAGAGGACTCATGGTGTTAATACCAGAGTTATTATTGTACTTGACTTAAGGATAATTGCACAGGTTACTGAAATTACTAATATTCAATCCTGTACAATGAATTAGACTAATTGGAAACGGATATTGTTTGCAGGTGACAATGATGCAAAACAATGTTTGACAGCATGGAAACAGGATCACTTTGAACTATCCCCAAAATGACTTTGAATTCTATCATGCTGATGTTTAGCAGCTTTAACATTTAGTTCACAACCTAGTTTAGCAGGTAACCATTTGCTAATTATCACTAAATAGAAAGTACAAATGATGCTGAGGGCATTAGTTTTTGAAGAATTTGGTCATAAACTATTTTGCCATTGCTAGCCCAGAGGACAGTGGTGAAAATTGGGCTGCATAAGGCATGTTGTTTTTATCGCTAATGTGATATCCATTGCAAAATACACCCTTGCAACACTCAGGAAAGGCTGCAACATAGCGCGAAAGACAATTTTAGTTAGTTGAGAGCATCAGTAGAAAACTCCCACCTAAGTGTATCTATCAACCCCCCCCATTATTCTTTTTTTAAATGGTGCCATATGTCCAATTCAGTTTAAATTTGTTAAATACAGTTTTTTTTAATCAAAAAAAGCTGCTGTATCTGTAATTTGCTGTATTTTAGCAGCATACTGAAACCAGGCAGAGTATAACTAAGACACTTTAATATCTGTTTTAAATCTTTGGAAGTTCATCATGATATTCAACACAATATTGCATTACTGTATATTTTCCTAATATCCTGCCGCCCGTATCAAAAAAAGCAATGATAAAAAAGTAATCTCTGTAATTTTTTATACAATTACAATAGTAAAGGGCATAATGGAGGTTTATAATTCTATTAAAACGGATCACACAAAAACAATATGTCAGCAAATGCAAATTTAAGATACAGAAACAGTACGGTGCTTTAAATGTATACAATAAACACATTTACAAAGCACGAGTGCAGATCAGATGTGGTACACAAACACATTGGACAGAAAAGAAAATCACAATTTCTATTTGGTGCTGTGAAAATAGTTGTTTTGGACAAACAAAAAGTAAAAAGTCATAACTTTCCAGACTAATGGACAGTAAGTGTAAAGAGGAGCTTCCTGAGGATTTTCACTGGCAAATGAAAGATTTTACAACTGTCAATCTCGTTGACTCTGGAGTATACCAACAAAACACTTAAAAAAGCTTTAATGGTTTCAACACTTGTCAAACCAGTCAGTTTCCTGTAACCGTAGAAGTAGAAAACATTTAAAAGGAGCGTAACAAATGTAATGGCAGTAGTAATAATTGGGGGGCTATGAAACATTAGAATTTTAAATGTTACAAAGCGATCACAGGGTTTCTTGAGTGGTCTTCAACTCAATTCAATGTTTTTTTTTTTACCTTCAAATGAACCGTTGTAATAAATCTTAGGGCGGTAATACGAGGGGGACAGGGAGATAGTGGTAATTAGTCAACACCATACACAGATGAAATCAACAATTACCACAGATGACAGAAATGTCACCTTTAAAGGCATGCACAGGAAAGGCGCAATAGTAAGATTATGCAAAAATAAACCACCATAACAAAAAAAAAACGTTTAAATTAGGCTAGGGTAATATTTTTCATGCACTACTTAGAAAGATACCTGACTTACACAAACGCATTGTCTGACCTTTTGTGCAAGTTGCTAATTCTAACTGATTTAAGGGCAATGTGGTAGCAGCTTTAGAATCAATGGCAACGAAAGAAGGCATTTAGTATGGCAACACACACACACACACCACAGTTAACACCACAAATGATTCCCACAATATCTGGAGTGGTTAAAATAACATTTAAAGAGGTGCTTTGTGAAGATAACAGATTAGAGATGCTTAAAAATAAAAAGGTGAATAACATAAACCAAAAGTTTTAAACCCTGAATGAGACTTATGCTCCAAATTAGCTGCTAAATGGTTTGTGTTTCATGTTTTTTAGTAGTTCTAAAGATTTTACAGAAGAAGTGAAAAGTTATAACAAATACAGTCCGTAACCAGAAACTGTTTTTTTTTTTTTTTTTTTTTTTAAGAAAGTCCTCAGACCAGTAGGCTGTTTTTAAGGGAAGTGGTGTTAGTAGTCTCTCTCTAAGGCTACCCGTAAGCAGGCATGCGGGGTAGTTTTTGCGGGACCGCCTGGTGCCCACAGAGGAACAAAGCAGCTGCTCATCTGCAGAGGGAAAGGAGAGAGGGCACGATAGAGGGACACAGCCCCAACGCCACTCCACCCATACTGGTGGTGGCAATACTGTTGGAGCATCCACACCGGCCAGGAGGAAAAGCAGACCGTGCCCAGAGTGCAACTACCTGAGAGAAGAGACGTAAAGATGAGCACTCCAAAAAACGCAACATAAAGCATTCTCATTGTGTTCACTGAGAAGGGCAGTAGGGAGAAACAGAAACAGATAGAATGTAATGTGTCAGCTGAAACAAACTACAAACACCACAGCAAAAACCCCCCAATGCCAAAGGCCAAAAAATCTAAAAAAAATCGGCTCCAAAGAAAATCCACTAGTATTCAATACAAGGAGACAATCCAATCACGGAAAATACAAGTAATTTTAATAGTTGCCACAATCAGATTTTGTTTGTACAGCGCACTATAGCACAGCAAATAAATAAAGAAAAATAACAGGCAACCCCCGGCTACCGTCAGAAGAATTTGTATACAGTTTAGTACATCGAACATTACCGTCAGGTGAAATGCAAATGACTATGCAAATGACTTCCTGAGTGAGGCCAATGTTGAGACCCTTATTATTAGGGTAATAAAGTTACTCATAAGTAACAGAGACACAGGACCTAAGATCTGTTGATTAAGCTTAGGTTGAGGATTGATGAAGTATGTTAGCTTTACTGTTAATTTATCAAAGCAAAAAGAAAGGATTTAAGAGGTTTATGCATATGAGAAAGTAAAAACGGTTAAAAATAGTCAAATCAGGTGGGGAGTCATGAGCACAGAACAACTCACAACAAGAAGAAGAACACAGGCGCACCACAAGATGATGGAAGCTTTTAAGTTTGAGAATCACCAGCTGGAACGTATTAGGCACAAAAGGGCTGGGGCGGCATAACGACCATCTGCGTACAAATACCCACGACAATTGTTGTCCGAAGGTCACACCAGCGTCATCATGTCAGGTTGAGTCCGGGACACGCCTTGTATTATTCTTCACATTTGTTCCCTCAAAGCACTCCCCGCTCCCGTACCTGACTACTTTAGTGTGCGGGATACTGGGCATCAATCCAAAATGGCAATTAGCAGCACTTTGCGATGTAGTGTGGTTGTGTTATATGATACAACAATAGTCGCATTGAGTTGCATTTAGTATTATGTTGGAGAATTATCAGTAACATTGTCTTTTAATGTCAGTAGATTTCTGCAATACTGGGTAAACGGGAGCACAGCACGCAAGCTTCTGTCCTTTTCTGCTCCTCTAAAACATACGGTGGCAAGTCACACGTCAAAAGGATATTATACATTTGTTTACGACTAAAAGGAGTCGCTTGCTACAGTACGCTCCACCACCCTGAAACCACAACTTAAAGTCGCAAGGTCCCTTTATGAAATCACAGATGGTTTATGACATGTGTCCATAGTCCACGGCGGGTAATGGGGAATACGCAGCATATTTCTCTTCACCGGCGAGTAGATGGAGCACTCCAACACCCAAGGTGGGGGTGGAAGCTGCGGAACAGGAAGGCACCAAGAAACCCAACAAGGGCCACCGAGAGGAACACCAAAGCCAGAGACACAAGGGGTAGGAGAACTGGCACCTCCACAAGTCTAAAACAGGAGAAACATTAACAAAAAAATGATACCTACTACAAAAAAAACATTATCTTATTTTAACGGATGTTCCGGTGCCCCGTGGACAGTGATCGGAGAGAAACAGTGCAAATCATCAAAAGGTAATTGCGACATTTTGATCACCTAGAAATGCATATTTATCCTTAGCTAGTAACTTCAGGATTGCCACGTTCTGTTCTGGCATTACAAGACAGATGAACGGCCCAAGTACGGAGGTAAACGTGGTAAAACTAGCTAGAGTCTTGCAAATGGTTGAAATCGGCAAAAATTGTCCTCTTAGCATTAGATTAGCTTAGCACATTGCACCCTAAAACATGGCTTGCATCCACCCTCAGAGCCACCCTGTAATCAACAAATCATCCACAACCTGTATTGCTAAAAGTCTACGCTTCAAAACGGCAGTCCACAAACTAATGGGTGCACACAGATGCTATGTTCACTATTTTAAGTCTTGTCTAACATCACGTCACAATAGTGGTCTTTCGGAGGTGATGAAACTATGTTAAATGGAAGGGAATGGCAGGATTAAAAAAAAAAAAATCTGAAACACAACCTGAGTAATCTACGAACACAGGGAGAACAGGGAGACTCACATGTTATTCAGCAGATCCTCTTCGTGTTTGGAGTGCAGGGTATTGTACTTTGGACTAAATGCTGCAGCAAGAGTGAAGCCTCACACCGCGTCTCCATCCTCGGAGTCTAACGTCGAAGAGAGCAACAATTCAACAGAGCTTGGCATCATTTACCACACACAGTAGGTGTGTGGGGTGGGCAGCATGAGGGAGGGGGGGGGGGGGGTGACATACAGACACAAGAGACCAATAGAAAGAGTAATTCCCGTCATGGTATGAGCTCGAATATCCCCTTTATTATCAGTGGTTGTATTGCTGCAAATCGATGAGCTAAGGTTTATGCAATATGGACTAAGAGGGAGGGATGCAACGATTACACTTTTTTTTTTTTTAACTATCACCCTCAAGTGTTTTTTCCTGGACGTTTTAAATCATTGCTTAATCTGATGATTCTGGATATAAGTTTTTATGGACTTCCACCTGTTATTTAAATGAAACATTCTAATCTAATCATTTAATCACATTTGCCTATAATTTAGCCAGACATTATTCTATTGAAAAGTTAACTACAATTAAAATAAATCAATGCAGGCAAGCCTGCCTCCATAACATGAGCTAATAATGAGGGGATTACAGAACATATTAGTGTGGGATTGAGGAAAGGTGTGAAAGCTGTAGCGATGTAATCTTTGAAGAAGGGGCAATTACTGGATCTTTGAACCAGTGGGACGGCGGGCACCAGTATGACACCTCAACCACGTCCCTGGGTGCCGTTAGTCGGAAACATGGTTTACTGTAGTATTCTCATCAAACGCTCCAGTGATGAACTCCTCTCTGAGCTCGGAGGAGGTTTGCCCCCCTCACGTTTGACTGGTGGGGACAGACTGTACTGGTACCAGTGCTGCGTTCCCACGCCACCGAGAGATAGCTGTCGCCAGCAGGCCAGACACCGAGGAAGATGACCAGAGCTGTGGCCAAGCGATTGTCCACCATGGTATAAATCAGGGGGTTTCAAAGTATGAAAAGGGTGAGCCCCACTCCAAGGGCACGAATGCTGCTGTGCCCCATCCCCCACTAATCAACCACACCACAAAACAAATGCCACGACAAAAAACTTCTAATTGTTGTATTTTAGAAACAATCTAATCTTTTAAAAGGCATTTTATACATGAATATAAATTCAACACATTGAACATTTGTAAAACATTTCCCCATTTTAATTATTTTATCAGGGCCTTTGTATGGCAAAATACGACTTTTTTCATTTTTCTAATAAGAGCACCCCAAAACTCATTTTTCCAAACCGTTTTCTCAAACAACGTTACATACCCAACAGTGTTTCATATCTTAAAGAAAAACAGTTTGATCGATATTGGAACATCTGTAAATGTTTGCACATTCCTGTGAAATTAAAAAACTAAATCAAAAACTAACACAGTGCAAACTCGTGGAGCTCTAGTTTTAGTGGGGACCCATGTGCTCGTGCTTGTGATGCGCAAATCTGGGTAATGCGGGGTTGCACTGATGAGAGGTATAACCGCAGATCAATCTTAAACCAGCAGCCTTGACGGTATTGCTCTTAGCTTTGCGGTGCGGGAAAACCCACATTCAAAAGATAGCGTTTTGAAGGAAGGGGATGAGCAAGTTCACGCCTTCGTTTTGGAGAGCTGTGGAAAATCAGTCCCTACTGAAGCCAAAAGTGACGCAAGGACACGTCCCACTCATCCTCTGTTTCAAGTCCATGTCAAAGCTCAGCTCACGCCAGAGCCTCTTCCGTCTGCTGAAAGTCCATCTTGGAGTGGTCACGGTGAAGGAAAATGGGTTTTCACCCACTGGGTGCCATTCGTCTTCCTCTCCAAAATACTCCCAACCTGCTCGCGCATGCAATCCACATGCGCGCAGACCACCTGCTGTAAAAAATCCACCTTCAGCTCCGCTATGGCCAAAACATACTTAACGTGGGGAACCATTCCACCGATCCGCTCCACACGCGCACCCCCCGTTCCAACTTTTTCCTAAATCACAGAGTTGATAGTGGCGTAAAAGACGTGCACTACCCCATTTGCCCTGCAGACAGATGTCAGGTGTGTTTATTTTTCGAAGACATCCGAAAAGATAGGCAAGCTTTGCAACCCACTTCATGTCTCCATGGTTTACCATTGTAGAGTGATTTCAGCGGAGGAAAAGAAGGACTCCTCACGGAGATCACAAAGGCGCTTGAGACCTTCATCGGGAAAGCCACCGGTACTCCGAGTGCAGAAGCAGGAGCGTTTAAAGGCCACCCATAACTTGCAGAGGATGGCGAAACACGGATTCACGGCGCGCGACTTATAAGTTAAAATTTTTCTGCCTCGTCCAGCACAGTGTGCAGTCTTGGGGCATCCTCTTAGTTGCCAAGGACTGCGGTGGATTATGCAGTGCCGTCCAAAATAGCAGCCGGGGCGACCTCTTGACCTTTTTTCCGACCACGGTGCCGGGCCTGTTCACTTGCCCTTGCACAATCAGTGCATATTCACAGGCAGCGCCCCAGTCCCATATTTCCGCATGAATCATTCAAACTTGAAGATTTCGTCTGCGTAGTGCGCGAGGGCAGAGGGTGGACAAAACAAAAATCCTCTTCCAACATTTAGCTCATTTAACAACAACGCACGTACACACATTAATTGAGCACAAATTGGGCAAAATACAGTCGACTCGTCCAGATGAGGAGAGGAGGGGCTCACGAACATGTCAACTACCTGTTTGCCGAAACATCTGCGCCCATATCGAGATTCGGCGTTGATGTGTTGTCAGAAAATGATGACATTCAGTTTGGCAGCCGCAGCGTCGCCACATCATTAATGAACACCTGTCTATTAGCAGCAGGAAGAAGTGGGTTAAAGTTTCACCGAGTGTGGGGTTTTCCCCGTCGTTGCAATGCGTAAGGCCACCCGATAGATGCTTCGGTTGCCTTAGCGTTAAAAGTGACTGAACGTCTCCTATGTTTTCATGTGTACACAGCTCCGTCAAGCTTCCTCTCAAAAACTCCGCGGCTGGTCACTAAAACTTGGGTGCTTGGTTTCATGTGGGCCGGAGCTTACAGGGTCTCATTGCTCAGCATTAGCCAGAACCTCCTTACAGATACACATTGCGGCTTGGAGCATCATCGGGAGCAGTCAGAAAAGCCCAAACTTAAGTGAGTCGTGGTCATTAACTTCCTTTTTTCTATTTACGCGAGCTTGTCTCCCCTGCCTTTGTTTAACTAAAAATTTGTCCACTCTTTACCGCAGCAGATAGCTTCTTCTCCGGTTTATTTGTTCCCTCGCCACGCGCCTCCCCTAAAGTGCTCTAGCGCCCCCCCGGGGAGGCGCGCCTCACACTTTGAAAACCCTGGTTAAATGACGACAGCTGATTTGGGCTTTGTGTTTACAAGAAGGAACTGTTCTCTGATGATTTAAAAAAGAAGTGGATGTGCCGTTTGGCATTACTCTGTGACGTCGAAAAATTAGATTTCCGCTACGGTGTTAGGCACCACGGCAGTCTGTTAACTATTGTCAGGTGTATGCAGTGTCAGAATATCTCAACATGAAAACTCATTTAATCCATATTACGTGCGTGAATCTTGAGCAAATGTCCAAACACAGAGGCGTTACACAACCTGCCGAAGAACAAAGATACACAGGTTAATGTTTAGTAGCAATTGTGGAGTGTCAAAGTGCCCGTTTATGTCAATGTCATATGTGTCATGTCATAATATTTTATAAGCACAGTTCAAGGCCGAGGCTACCAAATACTTACACGAAAAAGCACAAAAAAATAAAATGAAATGAAAACAGATACAATAGAAGACAGTAACATAACAAATCACTAAAGAAAATGAATCACATCATCAAGGCGACTCCCGAGCCAAACGCCCTTTCAAATAAAAAGCTTCAGCAATGATGTAAATGGACAAGCTTATTATTACTGTGCTACCTAGCTAGTTGCTAACCGAAACTGTTATAAGCTAACAAATGGACGTAAGGGTGTTAGTTGTGTAGGGACGTTGGCAGCTAAATTACCTGTTTCATACAGCTACTAATAAACCAAATGTACACTAGGTTGCATCTTACTAACTTTTTGCTAGCTTGCAAGGTACTTATCTAGTTACCGCCGGCTGCGTAGTATCGAGACATTCAATAACCGTTATAAGATTTATTGGTCGTGTTTACATCATCGTGGACAAAACTTGTCAATTAACGCTACGGTGTGTTCTTTTGCCGTGGGATTTCAAGCAGGCCCCGCCCGCTTCTTACGTTGATAGGTTTTCTCTCTCCTTTGATTTTTGAGGTGGTAGGCATAGCGCCACCATGTGCTTGGAGTGGGCGACAAGATGTCAAAACCTTGTTCAAAAGAAATTTGAAAGAGTAAGACAACTGCGGGACTTCTACTACTATAATACTTATACTACTCTACTACTACTGACTATACTACTACTAGGATAATATTGTTTGTGTGATTAAATGTTGACAAACAGTAAATTTGTCTGTTCAGCGACTCTGTGATCAGTACTGGGGTACTTATCCTAAAGCCTTGGTTTATTATTTGTTTGGGCAAAAAGTGTGGTCACACAAGAAAGGGTCATGGAGGATATCAAGGTTTGAAGAATATAAGTGGGAATCATTTTAAAAGCTGATATAAGTACATATAAGAGTTCCCAATGTACATGTAGTTGGATGATAATACATATAGTTTTGCCCAGATGTGTTTTCCAAATAAAACAAACACAGGCGCTGTGAGTGTTGGCAAGTGCTTTAGGGCGTATTGAATTTTGAAGAGACAAAAAAAGGCTTGATAAAAAGCGTTATGCAAAGAATCTAATAGGTCTGATATGCCCACCAGGTTGATATGAGGTAAAATACAATATGTGGCTAAAAACACATTCTCACTTTTTATAAAAGGACACATTCAATCCTGTTGTTGTACCAAATTAACCATCATTCACAGTTTTTAAAATCCACAAATCGAGCTCAAACAAGTTGATCTCGAACGTTGCTACATCAGCACAATGGAGTAGTGCAATGATTTATGTGTGCAGCATTATTATCCCAATGATGGTGCAGCATATGCTATCACAACAAATCATCTTAGTAAGAGTCTCCTGTGCTTCTATGGTGGAGACCAAATGAGCCACCGGCCAGGAACCCTAGCAGGGGTTGCTGCGTGACAGTCACTTGTTATGAACTTTGGCATCTTGTTGATAGCGATCGCACAGCATTCTGTCAATAACGAGCCCAAAAGTCCTACTGAAAAACGAAGAAACAGCCTAACTCTCACTTTAAAGACGGATAAGAAATAAGCAATCATAATATATTTTAAGTGAATGTTATTTCCTTCATTTATCTCTAGGACGATAATAAGTACTCCAAAAGACAAGTGCAAAAACAACAGATTAAAGTTCTGCTGTCTGGTCATCGATTTTAATTTGATTTTGTGCATTGGTTATAGATGAAGGTGAATGTCTTAGTTAATGTGCGTTGGCATAATCGTGGTGTTGTGCCGCTTGTAAAATCTATTGAGGTACAAGTATATTTAGTCATTGGCTTTTACTGTGGCAAGTTTACAGGGTACCACTGTCTCATGATCCTGGCTATGCTGGTGCGTTTTCGTTGACGTGGACTGTTGCATTCAGGATGGGAAGGTGGCCAGTAATCACATACATGGCCCTGAGCTGCAGGGAGCCTCTTCCGCTCCCAGAACAGTCACATTTTGGGGTGGCAGTGTGCTGAGGGGGATGTTGGCAGGAACAAAAGTGGTCAACTGCGGTCCTCGGGTGACAGTAACGTCCCAAATTGAAGCCATTAATACCAAAATTGCCCCTGAAAGAAAAAAAAAAAAGAAAAAAGTTACACAAACAACAAAACATCTATTAAAACCCTCAACAGAGTTCTATTGTGGGCCATGGTAGGGAGATCTTGAAATGATCCATCTATTAGCTTTTATTTTTCACCACATTTAGAGTAGGGCTATATTATTATAATGATTCTTATGATTCTTTTATATACCTATTTGTTCTATCTAAAAATTGGAATGTAAATACAGGCTGATATTTTCAATTGATGATCCATGTGTTTTTCCATTAGTTCAACTCTAAACATGTGTCTTTACCTGTAACCTTTATTATTGTGTGGTCTAAACATGTGAAAAATGGATTTAGTTCTAACTCAATGTCTTGTAGGGAGCAACATACCGCTTCTCCATTTGGGCAGTTGGAGTGTACCGGTGTCCTGGGGGATGGGCTGGGAGCCACCAGGAAGATAAGCTTCCCTCGAAAGGCTGGAGGAGAGAGCAGCAGGTGATGGGGGGTCTGTTGGTTGGTTTCACGAGAAGGCCCGGGCTGACCGCCTCATCGATACTGAGGTTGTACATGGTCAGCCGGTTAAGACCATCTTCCCCAGAGTCAAGGTGGACACTAGGCACCTGTGCAGCACAGAACCAACAGAAAAAGAGGAGAGAATGTCACACTGACATCCTAGCGTGTTGGAATGTGTAACGTGTATTTCAAAATTCTTTGAATTGAATGTAAAATATATTGGTTTGCAAGTTAATTGATAAAAACTAAACACTGTTTAGTAGCTTTGTAACAATCAAAATTTGCAAACCAGTGAAGCCTTGTGAACGTAGCCTATGTCAATAGCACCACAGCTAACTTTAAGAGGTAGCTGAACAAAAAATACCTTAATGTCGTTGATGTCTTTTCCGTAGGTGATTCGGCGCCCATATTCTCCACCAGTCAGGCCACCTGACTGCAGCTTTTACAGCACTTTGACAGTTGGCTTGGTCCTTTCAAATATCCCACGCGCACCTAGAGGAGACATACCCAGCAATGTATATCAGAAAAAATCAGTTTGCTAAATTTTTAGAAGGCATATTATATAATATAAAAAACTTATACTAGTGTAGAATACTACAAAGGTGCCAGTGAGAGTGACAATAAACTATCTTAAAAGAAAAATATGAACAAACTACAAAAAACGAGCTTAAGTTCTCTAATCTGACCTGTTGTCTAACCAAGCAGGCCGTCCAAGTTGCGGTGCTAATCAAACAATTGTGTACAATATGCGGTTCTGAAGACATATTTAGTACCCAATAAAGTTTTTGATCGCCCGTGTAGGTTCAGCTATCTGGGAATAAAGCAACAAAAAAACATTGCATGCATATATTGCTAAGAACCAATCAGATACCCCATCACTGACATGGCTCGTATGGACCCGGTCGGAGGGAGATGACAGAGGAGTTGGTGTGCTGACAGTTAACGGGCAGTGAAGTCCTGTAGAAAATAACCAAAGGCCTACAGGGACAAATAGAAAACGACACCTCATAAAACAACTTAAAAATCAATCATACAATTTACCACAAATAATTGTGATGACTGAAAAAAACGTTACTCCATTAATAGAAAAAAAGGAGTACCTGGTTCAGTTCAATGAAGGTTGAGGTAATCTTTTACGGGACCAGAAAAAGACAGATGTTTCTAAGGATCTGATATCGTCTGGAGTTGTGGCGGCAGAGATTTGATTTTTAGTACTCACGTTTTAAATTTTCACGTGACCAAAAGGACTTATTGGTGAGTTCTAGAAACACAGGGTCCCTGAGTACCTACATTTTTCATCACAACAGATCCTGATGCATACTTTGGAGTTGGTGGGGTGGTAGGGTCCTTCTGGTATCTTATGGTACTGTTTTGAAAGGATACACACGTCTTTTCAGGTGAAATATGACTCTACTGTACACTAAGGTTTAAAAAATATGATGTAATACTTGTGGGTGTGTTGACACATAATAACGCTTTACATTGGACAGGACAGCTGAGGTGATATTTAAAAGCAAAAACTGGTGGGCAGCCACGTCTTACCATTGAATCACCTCGGATAGCAAAGTACTCTCTGTGAGGGTCGCTGCGGCTGTGAGGGGGGCGTCGATAGTGTAGTTGTGGGCGGTGCAGCGTTATGGCGTAGTGTTGAGCCTGATTATAGGATTGGTGCAAATCAGAGGGGGAGGTTTCTTCTAAAGGCAATCAATTTGCAACAAACAAGAAGTGGTTCTGCTGCAAAGTCTGTGGAAAGTGCACTACACATTCCAGTATCCAAAGTTTGTTACCCTCTTGACATGTAACTGGGAGTGAACAAAACGAAACAAGCTGAAATGTAGACAAAAGTGAAAGCACACGTAGATTCTAACACTTAACTAAATACGTTAGAAGTTATTCCTCTGATTACAAGAGAGAGTGTATCTGCAGATGTACATAACGTGACATAATCGAAACAAATTGGTCTGTTCACCATCAAAGCAACTTGTTTACATTTCAGCATCAGCTGATCAGCTTTCGAGTGCCATTATCGGGTCTAAAGCTTGTATATAGGAAATGCATGTAGACTCACAGGTTGACGTTTGCGAACCATGGCAGCATCTCTTGACGGGACTTCCCACTCTTGGCGGATGGACACGACAGAGTGACTGACCCCAGTGGTCAACAGCCAGGTAAAATTCAGAGTTCACCTGTAACAAAGGAGAAACACTCGACATGAGCGTCTGAGGAGACATAAAGTGTGGTTCAAAAATCACAAACCCTATTGAGGGAAATACTTGCAAAAGGTCCATGAGGTTCAGCGTGTCTCTGGAAGCAAGGGCAGCGGTTACATTTCCACCTAACAGCATCAAAACAAAGATCAGGCTACCACATGGCATTGTGAAACCTCAGGACTTCTGACTAAGTCATTAGGAAAAAAACAGAAAGCTGGACACTTAGATTGAACTACCGGTCTAAAATGTCACTTAGTCTGATCACAAGGGTACCTTACAGTAATACATCACCAAACCTTACACCCAATCAAAATTTGCTATATGTACATTGCCTTGACTAGACACTGACACGTACATGGCCCAAAGTCCACAGTGGCGTAGAGCCTGTGATTGGAGCACACTTGCAGGTAGTTGAAGCCCAGCGCCATCTCTGGTGAAAAAGCCCACGCTCCTTGCCCAGGTGATGACCTGGACACAGTTTGCTCGGTGGCGCATGATTGTAGTACAGCAAAAATAACTGGCCAAATTCATTCTCACCTACCAAAACACAGAAAGACCAGGGACGATGTTATTTAACTTATGAATAAAGTAACGTAATGATAGTTAATGCACAACAGACACAGACCTGCAGGAATCAGTCCAGGAGAAGCCACTGTACAGGTGTGATTAGGACCACCGTTCTGGTGAGGTAAGGCTTCATCATCGCGTGCCAGTAGGAACTTCCCCATCCACTATCTACTGCTGCGTGTGTAGTCTGAAATAACAAAAGTACCGTGTATTAACTACTGTATGTTGTTGCGGCATACAATGTGACATTATTTATATTACCTAGCCAAAGGAGTCATGGGTTTGGCGTGTTTGGTATTTGTTAGTATGTTAAAAGTGCCACTTTTAATAATTGAAATATGATATGAAAAGTATACAAGAATATCAAAATAACTAATTCTTAATAATTAATATTATATGGAATAATTATACCATAATAAAATAACAGGATGACTAATGCGATACAATAAAACAACACTATATATAAATATAATATGATATAAATAATAATACATTATACTGAGTGTCAGTTATGGTGCATGTCTTATAGACGTACGTATATGGTTGCTAGTGGTGTATATGTGTTGTAGGTGTGTGTATTGTGTTGCAGGGGTGTAGTGTGGTGTTGTAGGGTTGTGTGTAATGTGTTGTAGTGTGGATTGTGTTGCAGGGGTGTAGTGGGTTGTAGAGGTGTGATATGTGTGTAGTAGTGTGATATGTTGTGTGTGTGGTATTTGTGTTGTGTGTTATGCGTTGCGCCGAAATGTTCTGTATTTTTTTGCGTGTTTTTGCTCGCTTGCTAGCTAGCTGTATCAGCAGTAAGTCACATGACAAATAAAGAGGAAAATTTTTTAAGATTTCCAGGTGTGTAGAGGAGAGGAGACACATAAGCCGAAAGTTTTGGCTCATTTTAATGAAATCAAAGTGATTAAGGAGCAAATCTAGTACCTTCTAATACCTGAAGGAAGGTTCCCTTCTGCCATTTCTGTTTAGAATTAAAAAAAAACTAGCTTGCAAACCAACAAAAAATAACTATATTTTAAAGTGCTATTCCAGGAATATATAATAAAAAACGAAAATCTTTTATGCCAAGAGAGTAAGGTGAATCAACAAGGGGACTGTTTAAGTCCTGAGAAAATCTTTTAGGTTTTCTCACATTCAAATATAGATGTGATAGTGTTGTCATCCGTATACACACCGAAGTAACAAAGCACTACTTCTGTTGCATATTTGGCTACTAACGGTGAATCGGTGTATTTATCAAGATTTTGGATTTGAACCAATCAACTTATTATGTAATTCAGTATTTACTAGGTAACAAACAAAGCTCTTTTCTCGAGTAAACAGCAGGAATTAAAGATCCCCCGTAGAGTTCCCTCTAGGAGTATTTTTTTCTACATAATGAAAGATCTGAGCATATGTTTACTCGCCACATTTCTTATCTAGCACAGAACCCATTTAAAATTAATTATGTTGTGTTACATATTCATCAAGCAGGACCCTTTAATCAGGGGTTGTTAAATTCCTCTAAATAGGGGGGTGGAAGCCAGGACGCCAAAACAACAAAAATGTCATTGTTTAAAATAGCGCCAAAATACTAAGTCAAAACTTTTTGAACATTTACATTGTGAGTAGGTAGGGTATGCCTTGGAAGGTTCAACTTCTTCATCTCGTTTTTCTTCTTACGAATCTGAGGAAGCAGCACAATGTCTTTCTTTGAGCGAAGCCAGGAAGGCAGCCCCCCTGACTACACACAATAAAAATGTAAGCAAGAGGTGTTTTGGAACTTAAATCGGAAGTTCAGTTCAATTAATACCAAAGATAACGCATTACAATTCAAGTTTTGAGATCCCCCTTTGTACACTTCAAAAGGTGGCTGTAAAAAACTTTCAGTTGTGTCCTTCATGACAAACAAGGACGTGGTTAAAATCCGTCAGTTACAATAGATTCCCAGTCTCACACTGAGAAAACAAACCACCAAACTTCCATGTATACGTTATTGGTGGGCATAAATATGGACTAGTTATTACTGATGGGTGTGTTCAGTCTTTAAATGCATCAATTTTATAAATTGATCAGATGGTTGTTTGGTATAATCGTTACCCAAGGAAACAACTAACTCTAGAGCTAGGCAGATAAATGTGGTGTTTAAAAACAACAATATTATCCTGAAATGTGTTGAAATAAAAAAGCATAAAGTAGCATGAGAGGAGAATATCAAGATGTTAAACTACGTTCTGCAATCTTCTTTTTAAAATGTCTCTGAAACTCTATCAAAAACCAAAATATTGTACATATATACAACCCGCATTCACAATGTACCACTAGCTGACACATATGTAGGGGTCAAGGACGAAGGATCACACTAAACCAATGTCTTGGGCCAGCGTTAAGGAAAGTCACAATCTCTACTCTCCATTTTGTTTATTTCCACCAAATTGTAGGTGGAGGACTCCTAGTGGTGTTCCAGGGAATGTCCTCAACATAAAAAGGTGTGAATATAATTCCAACACACCACTTAAGTTGATTTATGTAGGTTGTGTTAGTAATTAAACTGTATCAGGAGGTCTCTTGCTATAATATGCTTACCGAAGTGCCGGGTACAATGTGTACATTTACACAACTGCATCCTTATACATTATTCTTTATATTATTCTTGTTTGTTATTGAAAAAATATTACATTTTAAAATTTAAATGGGATTTTTTGTGCGGATCTTTACAAAACAAAAGATATTTTTTTATTTATTTAGTCTGTCAATGGTTGTGCAGACCGCGACCCAGAACGTCTCTGCAGCACCGCAGTATAACAAATTCAGATTGGTTGACACATATTTGACTTTTACAAATATTGCGTTCCCTGTGATTT
Source organism: Etheostoma spectabile (assembly GCF_008692095.1). Taxonomy (NCBI): domain Eukaryota; kingdom Metazoa; phylum Chordata; class Actinopteri; order Perciformes; family Percidae; genus Etheostoma; species Etheostoma spectabile. The sequence continues at coordinate 11,844,940 of NC_045734.1, forward strand.
GGTATTGCACTAGTCAATATTTTGGATTGGGGAAAATTGCAATTTAAAGTTCGATATACCGTGACATAAAAGTCCTCTTACTGTGATTGTGTCTAAATACTATACATACATGAAAAACAACTAATGAGATAAAACTATCAAAGATGCCATTTTGAAATCTGAAATATCAAGGTGACACTTAAAATGTCTTGATGGACATGCAAGGATCGTCCTTGATTAGTTTTTTGTGTTGAAGTTAGTTGAAACAAGCAACAGTCCCACAAACATTCTGCAATTTAAACAACAAAATCCAATGTCTGCGGGTAAAGCTTAAAGAAGCGTTACGGTAACCTACGGTCGGATGGCATTCAGGCCTGCCATGTACGTCTTTGAGCAGGTCGATCATTCCAGTAGACTCTGGGGATCCGGCTGTAATAGGAGGTTCCTGATATGAACGAAACTCTTGCCTCTCTCCGAAAGCAGTCGTTCTGGTATCCCGCTGAATGAACGAGGGCCCCAGCTGCAGGACAACACATATAATATGGCCTCCATGAATGTCATCATAAATCAGTTATGTCGTTTTTACATGAATGAGGTTAAGTTGTATGTTTTTATACAGTGCGACTTAAGGAATGTGTGCATTAGACAGGGTAACCGGACCCTTGACGTACAATAAAGGTTGTGAATAAATACACTGATATGTATTAAATACAGCACGTAATATGTAAACCGCAAGTCAACATATTAAAATATATTTTCGTGTGGAAAGTGTTTTAGTGATATAGTAATATTAAGACAGTACAGGGACACACACATACTGACTTTTTTCGGGATATTAAAAAACAAACATAGTTGTCGTCCACAAAATGATGTCTATTGCCTTTGGCACTATCAATAAGCATAAATAACCTCCCCATTAAGGATGTTGTTGTGTGTATGTTCTGTAATCAAATGACAGCAAGTTCCAGTATGTTTGAAAAAATACGATCTGTTTGATCATTTTGTAAGGTTATGGAATGAGGGATGCAGGTATAGCTCCTTAATCCGAGAAAGAAGAGACTTATAAAACCTTTAAAAAACTCAGAGGGACTTTACTGTGTGGTCCAAAAGCAGCAGCAGGCAGTAGCTTCCAAATCTGAGCAGAGACATGATTAGTCTCACACGAAGCGTGCTGTCCGGGTTAAGAGCACCATTGAATAAAATCACCTTTTCAGGGGTGAGTTAATTCACCAACCAATCCTCAATTACTTCCCTGGTACGCCAGTGCTATTTTTAAATGAGTGACGGCAGCATCTGAGATCGATGCGGAAGTAAAATCACGTGATGCTTACTTGCATGGTGTGATAATAAAAGCGTTTGTACATCGTTAGGTTGGCAGCCGTAGGCGTGAGATGAGCACAAGCGTTGCGCAAAGCATGAATAGATCATGGCGGTTAGGAACAATAAGGAAAGGTATTATCCATTCCCCACTTCTTCCAAAGGTGAAGAGGTCAACTTCAAGATTTTAAATGGAATTCCCTACAAAACGAATTCTTATATAAGATACAATTTTGATACAAATAACTGTGTTTTTTGTGAAAAGGAATGTGAGAATTAGACACGTGTTCTTTCTGTGTGATGTCAGTGCAACCTCTTCTGGAACAAGATCTGCAGCGCTGGTTCCAGACCCGGGGATTTGTACTTCTCTGACTGTGAGGAATAGTTAAGTTCGGTTGTGTTTTGTTGAGACAAGAAGGTAGACTCGATTCTAAACAATTGTTACGTTTTAGGGAAACATGTTTTATCATAAATGCAGATTTTTAAGATCCCAAAAACCCTCTTGTGTCACTGGAAGAAGAGCCTAAACCTTTTGTATAAATCTCTGAAATGGTTAAGGTTGGAAAAGCCCGGATTTGGTTTATCTATTGAAACTTTTGATTAATGTTGAGATAGCCCCCTTTATTTATTGTTTGTCAGTATTTATTTTTTACAATTTATATGTTTTCTGTTATAATGCTTTTATGTTTCGACTTGGTTCGACCCGAGGCAATGTTGTTTTTTGAAATGGTGTTGATTGATTCTAGACTGCTGTTTGTTTGTATATTTGATTTTGTTAAAAAAAAAAAAAAACAAAAAAAATTGTATACTGGCAATCGGCGCCGTTGCTGCGGGTAGAGTTTTGTCTGTCCGACTGATCCATCGACATTGCTGCTGACGTATGACACGTGGGCAACGGAAATCTCACGAGAGCCAGGCGGCCCGCTTCTGAGGAGCAGCGGCCGCAGTTGCTTTGTCACGCACTGAACAAGGCCAGGCGGGACCAGCGCCATGCTGGGGAAAACGCCGGCTTCTCAGCTGATTTAACACCTGATTGGTTATTTGACCGTTTTATATCTAAACTTTTATTGTTTTTTGATCGGAGGGATTTTAATTGCTATTGTATGATTTAAGATTATTCGTCCAGAGACCATGTTGTGTGGCTGATAGTGGGGGACGTTAGAAGTCAGAGGAGGATAAATATTGAGCAGATCAACTGACTCTATCAGTGTGTTGTAATTCAAAATCAGCCACAGGCGCATGTAAAGCACTTTGAGAGCCACTCTGTCAGACTTAAAGGGGTTTAGGAATGCACAAACCGATTTTACCTTGTCATAGGTGAATAACGACAGGTGCAGTGGGTAAAAGAGACATACATAAAAGCTTTAAAATCCATTGACGCCTTCCTCGTCAAGACCACATGTTGAAACTGCGTGAAACGGGCGAAATCCAACAAGCCAAAAGAGACGTAGGATCTCGAACCTGTAGCTTGTCACGACCCGGGACGTAGTAAGGATGAACGGTCCAGCCCCAAACCGTTTACACACAGGCCAACTGACCTGCAGACCAGCGTCAAATGGAGCTAGCGTTAGGGTCAAAATAGATGGTCGACTGAGAACGCGACGGGACATTGGCTGCCAGTGTAGGATGATACCAGGGACATTTTCCCCCAAAGACAGTTTTCAAAACTTAGGACAATTTAAAGCAGGATTAGTGCTAAGCTGCTGTTGCTGTTTCCGACTGTCTGGTCATCAACCACAAGCTGTAAGGTATGATTTCATCGCTAACATGAACATTAGCAAGGTGCTAAGTATCTGGTAGCTAGTCATAGGCTGAATGTGTGTTGTTACCTGAATGGCAAAGGGGCTAACGTTTCATTTTCTAACTGTCCATCAATATATAAATACAGTGTGGTGTCATGTGCTCCAATCTATAGTAGGTCACGATGCAGTTTGTCCACTTGGGAGGCTATTTTTATGTAGTATGTCCAGCAAGAAACTAACTGCAGCTGAGTCGAATCATGATAGTTTGGTTGCGAGCTAGCGTAAGCTGAACGTTACTCAGCTGAGCTGCTAGCTAGCTGGCTAGCTATAGCATCGCCGTTGCTTGACAACCAGAACTAGAAAACGTTATCATTTTATATGATACGAGTCAATCTCGTTGAAAACGGGTGTACAGAGCAATGGTATTTGATTTGCAGTTTTTTTTGTATTTCAGAGAACATCAAGAGGTCACGACACGAAGTGAGCTTGGCTGAAACAGATGCTTCCGAGTGTGGCATAGCGGGGACAAACAACTGTCTCATAAAGACATTAAGGACCTCACATATCATCAAAGGTAACCTTTTCGACTATTCTTACAAAACCGACGTCTTAGGGTTTGGGGTAGCATTGTGATCTGGGTAGGTTGCAGAGCAGTGTTATCATAACAATGTTCTACCAGGATGAGTGAGGACTTTTATCAACAATATGTGAGCCAGGTAACAAACATAGTGAACTATTTAAAGCAGGAATTAGAACTATTCATCTGGATTATCGCATGATTGGTAGTGCATCTCAATTAAATTATTTCTCTTTTTGGGGAGGGAGGCTGGTGAAAATAATTGGACAAATGGGTGTGTATACAAAAGGTATGAATGAATGCTAGATGTGTGTGAAGTACCTTTTGAGGCCTGTCGCATCGACCTGAACTTTGTTAGTCAACAATAAAGTCTTTAGAAAAGGCAAATGTGAATGGGGACAAATTGTCAAGGCAAGAAAAAACTGGTTTTGTCAGTGAAGGAGTGGAGACATCAGGCCTAATTGGCCGGCGTCTAAAAGGTAAATCATTCAGATTTGAAGCTGGTCTACTGGTAAAGGCAATGGTAAAACACTGGTTTAGAGTACAGCTTTGGCACAGCTTAGAGGTTAGAACTGCTTTGTGCTGGAATAACTGTGAGGATTTGCTTGTTGTGTGTAAAAGGTAATAAAGTCTATGTACAAAATTTATGTGTTTGTTTCAGTTATTCTTCAGCCACAATGGAAGACAGCCAAGGGGAAACTAAGTACCGACGTCTGTTCCCAAAGCCAAAAGGGGAGGTTACACCGTCAAAGGAAGTGAAGACAGAGCCAAAGTTGGTAGTTTAAATCTATTTTTTACTACAAACAAAAAAATAAAAATGTGCATCATATAGGCATAAAATAACTTTTCACCATTCAAACAACAAATCCTTCCTAAGTGCAATGGTCATAGGTGCTAAAAAGACTTTCACACACAACAGGCTCTGCCTTAGACCGGATGAGGCTGGTGTTCGAGGAGTCATCCACCCCGTGTTCCTTATCTGGGAGCAGTCCGGCAAGCTTCTGTGCACCAGGCCGGTGTGTCAGCTTTGACAGGCACCCAACCCGACATACTCCCTGACGCCTCCAAAAAACTCTCCATCAGATAGCAGCACGACACAGCGTCGGGGATCCACGACACGGAAACTTCTACCAAAAACACCAGCACCAGCTCACAAGTCATAGGCCAGTGTCTGCATGCTGCAAAGAGAACAGGATGTAGTGGACAATCCACTTATTTGTATCTTTTAGATTACAGAGTAGATGAGAATTGTTTTTAATCAAATAAAGTTTTCATTTGTTGTCGTGATAATTACTGTGTTGTGTATAATGCGTGAACCAATGAATCAATGGGATGGTTAGAATGCAACAGTGGTATCAAAATTGGCCTCACCTTTCCAGACACTCTGATTCTCAACGTGGCTGGTCAACTCTGGAAAATATCATTGCATTTTGCAAAGAATATTCTAGAGGCAACCGGAGAAGGCCAGGATGGTCGAGTCGTAACAGGCTTATCTCCTAGATAACTAAAAACAAGGCTAATACAAAATTATGCGTATGCCGACATCACGGACGTGTGAGTATTACTCTAGGTAACAACGGACGGCACAATGTTGGCTATGTGTTGAACTGCTACAACTGCTAAATGACCAAAACTACCAGTTGAAGAGTCAGTTCCAATAACTGGCAAGTGGATCTACATAGATCTTCCTCTGATTCCGGCTCAAACGATACCGTTCAACAGCTAGAGTATCCATCTTCTTCTGCTGTTGCTCTGTCAGGCTCGTTTGCACAACAAACCAACAGGCGCATCTAATTTAACTAGCATGAGCCAGACCTATAAGGCAGAACACCTCTCGTGTCAAGCCAGGCGCAAGTTAGGAGGGTGGTATGAGGTAGTGATGGCAATCAACGAAGCTTCATGAACCAGTGTATTTATTTTCTGAGCCCACTAGATGGGCTCTGGTTTTAAGAGAAGACCTAAGGAATGCAATGCCACTTTTGTTCTCAACCAATCTGTGGAACAGAGAGTTCCATCTAGTGGACTCAGAAAAATGGGGGGGGGGGGGGGGAA
>NC_045734.1:11850631-11850800 GCF_008692095.1 Etheostoma spectabile
GCGCGCTGATTGGTTGTTGTGCAACGAGCCTGACAGAGCAACAGAAGAAGAAGATGGATACTCTAGCTGTTGAACGGTATCTGTTTGAGCCGGAATCAGAGGAAGGATCTGATGTAGAGGAGCCACTTGCCAGTTGATTGGAAATGACTCTTCAGACTGGTAAGTTTGG
>NC_045734.1:11850810-11851040 GCF_008692095.1 Etheostoma spectabile
GTTAGTAGCATTTTCAACACATAGCCCAACATTTGCCGTCCGTTGTTACACTAGAGTAATACTCACACGTCAGTGATGTAGCATAAGAATAATTTTGTATTAGCCTTGTTTTTAGTATCTGAGGAGATAACCTGTACGACTCACCATCCTGGCCTTCATCCGGTGTGCCTCTATAAATATTCTTTGCAAAATGCAATGAATATTTACAGAGTTGACCATGGCCAGTTGAG
>NC_045734.1:11851130-11851268 GCF_008692095.1 Etheostoma spectabile
AAAAACACAGTATTATCAAGACAACAAAATGAAAAACTTTATTTAGTTTAAAAACAATTCTCATTACTCTGTAATCTAAAAGATAAAAAATGTGATTGTCCACTACATCCTGTTCTCTTTGCAGGCAATGCAGACACA
>NC_045734.1:11851349-11851512 GCF_008692095.1 Etheostoma spectabile
CGTATACGGAGGGAGTTTCTGGAGGCTTCAGGGCAGTATGTCGGGTTGGGTGCCTGTCAAGCTGAGCACACAGGTCCTGGTGCACAGGAATCTGCCGGACTGCTCCCAGATAAGGAAGGGGGATGGATGATCTCCTCGAACACCAGTCTCATCCGGTCTAAGA